>NC_132782.1:145459237-145762268 GCF_048418805.1 Vulpes vulpes
TTAGTCCATTTTTAGAGAGTTCTAATAATTAATTAAGGGTTATTCTGTATGTTGACCTAAGATTCATCTTTCTGTGGTGCCCACCTATTTATCCAAGTCTAACTGTGTTTCCACGCGGCAGAGAGCTTTTCAAGTATTTGGAAATGGCCATCTTAAGTCCCCTTCATCTTCTCTTGACCAGGCTCTAGCTTCTCAGATGCTCCTCACTGGGTATTGCTCAAAGTTCCCTGACCACTCAGGTTTACCTCCATTTAAGATGCCTAAGTCTAAAAAAAATAAAATAATAAAATAAAATAAAATAAAATAATAAAAAATAAAATAAAATAAAATAAAATAAAATAAAATAAAATAAATAAAATGCCACATCTTCCAGACCCAGAATAGACCATAATACTCCCTAGTTGGCTGAACAATGTAGACATGAGTGAGACCACAGCTCATTTGGACTGGACGCTGTATTTCTATGGATACAGAGCAAGCTGAACAAACTTTTGACAGTCAGATGATACTATTGACTCAGGTTGTACTTGCAATCACCTATGCCTTCTTCAGGGCACACCCGTGCCCTTGGAAAGGAACTGGAACCTTACACAAGGCTGATTGGTTACCTGATTGTGGACTGGTCTCATCTTTCCATACCCCTAGGCAGCACTGCACATTTATGGAAGAGGCTTTTGGTACATAGTGTTGGTTAATACATTTATCCATATAAAGCTTTGTGCTTTTGGATGTGTCTATCAGGTTGTAACCCCTTGGAGTTGTGACTATTATCCCACATACCTGTTGCACTCCCAGATTTGTATCACCTGACAAAATGATTTGCAAGGCAGCAACAGTCTTTTCGAAGGTAATGATAAAGCCATTGAAGAGCACAGACTAACAACAAATCCTCATGGGGATGCGCCTTTGGGTACTGTGCTTTGATAAGTTATGGACCTACAGCTGACTCAAAAATAAACTCGAAATTAAATAAATTATATTAAAAACAAAGCCCAAGGGAGGAGATGGACAAGGAAAGCCTGAGAAACTGTCACAGATCAGGGGAGACTAAGGAAACATGACAACTAAATGCAGTGTCATATCTTGTGGGATCCTAGACAGAAAAAGGACATTAGTAGAAAAACTGTTAAAATCCAGATAACGTCTGTATGTTTACACCAATGTTCATTTCTTAGTTTTGATAAATGTACCACAGTTATATAATGTGCTAATAGAAGAGGAAGCTGGTGAAAGGCACATGGGAATTTCCTATACTAGCTTGCAACTCTTTTGAAAATCTAAAATTATGTCAAAATAAAAAGTCTGAAAAACTTTTAAATAGTTTTCTGAAAGACAATAAATACCCAAAACTCGTCACTTGCTAATCGTACTACATTTTACTATTATCTATGGCTTTGAGGTTATTTACTTACTCTATGGTATCTATGTACCAGCACAGCACTCTTGGAGACCTGCCTTACTAATGAGAAAAATGGTCCTAGTCTGCTCAAGTCCTTGACTATGGTAACCATTTCTTATCAGTTAATAGCTATGGATGAATTTGATCCTCCACTTTATTTGCAAACAAAATGCTTGCATGATGATGCAGCTTTGGGTCTCTTTTCTTTTTTTAAGATTTCTTTATTTGAGAGTGAGAGAGGGAGGCTGTGTGTGCACCCACATGTGGGGGGAGGGGCAGGGGGAGAGGGAAAGAGAGAACCCCAAGCAGACTCCCTGCCCAGCTGGGACCTAGCCACAGGGCTCCACGCAGGGCTCCATCTCACGACCCTGTGATCGTGACCTGAACCGAAACCAAGAGGTGGGCACCCAACCGACTGAGCCACCAGGCAACCCTGGATCTCTTTTTGTCTGCATTGTCTGTATGTCTGCTTTCTTGCTGAAGCAATCAGTGTCTCCTGAAACCTGTAGCAATTTTGAGGAGGATTTTACATACTGAAATCAAAAGAATCACTTTCCTCTCATAGTCCAAACTAAAAATAAATTCTCCTCTTGTGCAAAAAAGTTAACACACATTAGCCATTTCCCTGGAAAAAAATTACCCAAAGGCATTACTACCTAATCCCATCCTGACCTGTATGACTGGGTTACAATCCTACCTACCCGTGCACCTTACGATCAGGCCCACATTTCCCAGGTTGACTGCGTGCAGAGTTGCCACAATGCACCCTGCAAATGCTTTTTTGAAGTCAGATGCCTTGTGTCATTATCAGTCCCTTGGCTAACCGGCCTATTTATCTCTTTGAAAGAATTAGGCTGAGCTGATGCAATTTTTTCTTGGTAAACTCCATACTTACATACCCCCTTCTCCTAAAAAGTATGTGAGGTGACTCCCCTGTTTATTAGTTTGATTGCAAACTGTCTGAGACTCAGACAAATGTAAGAGAACTGCAGGAAATTGCTTCCTAATTGTCAGACTCCCACACTATGTTCAGGAAAATACAATCAACAAGGCTTGCTCCTGAATTGCTTCTATTTACCTTCGTCTTAATCGAAAGCAAGTAATTAAGAAATTTTCTCTCCGGAAGACTTCTAATAAGCAAATCTCCATTATCCTTAACCACATAGTGTGAGCTGACTTTTCTTTTCTTAATGAATCCTGTAATGTGAACGTGGACACGCATTAATCCGGCCATGGCTGAGCAGAGCTGAGCCCATGAAGATAAGAATCAAGGGTCCTCCTCCCTTAGCACACAGATTAATAAGTGCAGGATAGGATATAGACTTTACGGTCCAGGAGTCGAAAAGGACAAGAAAACTCATCTCTCTCTAGACCAAGGGACTAGATGCTAAAAGTTTTTCATGTACCCATGTTCTGTTGACATAAGCTAAAAATGTGACAAATTGGATGACAACTTGAATAATGGATTTTACAAGTGATGATACTATATCATGACACTATATCATGCCAAACGCTTTAGGATGTACTTTAAATAAATTACCTCATTTAAAATAATGGAGATAATTATCTCTTTTTCACAAATGAGGAAACTGATGTTCAGAGATGCAAACCTGCACTAGGTGACCAGAGTGGGGTAAATGGTCAAGCTGGGATCTGGACCCAAGGACTCTTGGTGCCAAAGCCTTCATTGTGTCCCTGCGCCTCTCTCTTTGGATCTGAATTCATCTGAATTACTGAACAATAAAATGACAAATTCACTTTTCTGCAGGGAGACCCATATGAAGTAGTTCTCACATCCCATTAGTAAGATCTTTCCAGAATACATTTCAAGACATGTACACGTATAGATTCATAAATTATGTACTTGTGGTGCTGCAATAGCATAAATACGCAAAGTAAGGAAACTGTAAAATGCCATCAACTTTCAAATACATTCTAAGATTTTCTCCTCCCGACCCCAGGAATCATCTTGGACACTCCTGCAATCTATGTACCCACTGTGACACAGAGGTTGCCCTTTGCCAAACTTAATTAGTTACATGCTGCCTTGGAAAATTCTTGTGCATATCTTGCACTAGTATTTTTACATGTGGGTTTGTTATTCCAAATATAATTAATATCATGCAACACTGGCTACTTTTCAATGGTAGGTGACACAAAAGGAGCATGACCCTCGGAGAGGATCAAAGTGTAAGAACTGAGACTAAATTCAATCCTATCCCATGCTTGTGACATGACCTGTCCCCTCATAAGAGCCTCCAGAGCCACACTACACAATGTGTATGGGAGTGGGAGTAATAGCAGTAACCATCGGAGGTTCTGAAAATAACAAAGGTTCCCAGTGGCAATCCAAGTGCCAACGTCACTATTGCCTGACTCCATCACCTGTTTTGTGGACTTACAAGGGATTTTTACTAATTGACTGAAATGTGGAGAATTCAGGCAAAATCTAAAGAATTTTGCAAGTGAAGTTTCCCTTTTTCACAATAATCATTTATGCATTTATCTGCTAGGATCCTCTGGGTTTAGTTAGAACATAATGCAGAATGTTCTTACCCTCCTTAAATTCTCAGCACATTGAAGGGGAGTTTTCCAGAAGAAAAAGTACACTAGCCAATGGCATAATTCATTTAAGAATGAGGGTACAGTCGGGGGAACTACACTACAGAGAGAGCCCCGGATGAGTGGGCTCAGTTAAATATTCATTTGTATCACTTTATTTCAGTAGTTAACTGAATCACGTTCAGTGGATTTCAAGAAAGGTACCTGCCGTGGGGGTGGGGGTGGGCGTGGAGAGGAAGAAAAGCAGGAGACTGGGAGGGGTAGTCTTGGCCTCCTTCTCTAACCAGAACAATTCTCTTCTGATCTGCTTTATGTCAGGAGATTAGAGAATTCCATTTAGACAAAAGAGACCATTAAAAAAAAAAAAGTAACCAAAATCTTAATACATACTGGAAATTTGTAATTTTATCTTTGTAAGTACAATATAAAAATGTCCTGTCATTCATTTTTAAAATTTGGGGCAAGGAGATGAGGCAAACATTGGATTTGATAAAACCCCCAGGGCAACGAATAATGTAAAAATTTTTCAGCAAATTCATAACTTTATCGTTTCAACGTATGTTCCAAGTTGAGATACAAGAGTTACTTGGAGCACCCAAAGTTAGAATTTCCAACTTAATCCGCACTGAGGATGACCTCAATGACAAAGTCACTCAGGCGGATGCACTTCTGAGAGTCTTTATTTAGACATTTCTGGAGGATTGATAAGGGAAGGGCTGGGGTTTTGAACTCTGAATCGCTGCTTATCAATCTTTGTGGGTGCTTCGGGAGCAAAATCAAGATAGATGAGTATTATAGTGCATTGGGTGGGGAGATTATGAGAATTAAAACACACTGAAAGAGCCAGTGTCCTTGCTCTGAAGGATTTTTCTGCAAAATCTATAGGTAGAGCAGTGTCATTCTCAGTGGAGTGTAACATTTAAGCCTGTCCGGGCCGACAGTCTGCTCCACGCAGGCCTTGTTAGCCATTCGCTATCGGCAAGACGAATAGTCCAGGAACTTGTTAACAAACCTGTGATCACAAGCGCAGACAGACTGCCACAGGCGTGGGGAGACGGAAACCGCTTTGCCACGAGTGGCTCAGTCTCTCAACTAGTTCTAGTGCCCATGCACCTGAGGGAATTCCTTCCCTACTTGGCCCCAACCCATCTTACGGCTAAATAAGCCACAGTGGGAAGCCAACCAGGCAAGGCAAGCCTCCTGCCAGCGCACATGATCATTCCCCAGTTTTCGCTGTGGTTACATCTTGCTCCTGAAATGCCTCCCTGCTTCCGTCCGGATCATCGTTCTTCAACGGCTAAATCAAATGCTCTCTGTCCTTTAATCACCTCTGCTTAATTCCTCTACTCTCCAGATTCATTCAACAAATATTTGTTGAGCACCTACGATGTGTCAAGCATGGCTGTTGGTGCTGTGGATAAGATAGTGAGCGACATACCCACATCCCCGCCCTTAGTGAGCTTACAATTCTAGTGGGAAAGAACAGGGTGATCACACACACACACACACACACACACACACACAGATGCACACATGCGATTATATTTATACTTACATATTATGACTCCAGGAAGTAGTGCTATGAGGAAATATAAAGCAGGATAAGGGAGTCTCTAATATCCACTGTCTGCGCCACTTACTTTTGACATAACACCTTGAATTCTGATTTAACTTTTAATCTACAACCGTTTTGTAAGAGTCTTATGGGAGAGATGTTCTATCTCTGTATCCTCCACAATGCTTAGCTCAGATCTTGTAACAGATGTTCAGTAAATATTTGTTGAATCTCCTCCATTAAATGAAATCCATTTGCCGGTATCGTGGAGAGGGATTTTGACTTGATGCTGCCTAATGGGCTGGCTTAGGCCCCACATAAAGAAGAGAGAAGCTCTGGAACGGTTTGCAGCTGTCATAATGACAGATGCTAATTTAAGTCAGAAATTTTGTTTTGAAATATGCAGATTCCATCTATGCAATACTTACTGTAAGTGCACTGTGATGATTCTTAACATAGCATGTTCATATTTTCTCCATTTTTCTGGAACAGCCTTGATCCATGTATTTTCATTCTTCTCCAAATCAAGTTTGTAACTATTTAATTACATTGATAACTTTAATTTATGTGCATTTAAGAATTTCTCATATAAGTAAATCTACAAATCATGGTGGGAGGGAAATAAGGCTGAGTGAAGTATAGTTGCTCCTTTTCAGTAATGCCTTCCTCACGTAGCCAAACCCTGATAAGCATGGTCTTTATGCCATTCTTTGCCCTATGAGTAAGTTATGTTTTACAGTAAGGCAATCTGGTCATATTTTTTGAGTGTCCACAGCCACAGGAATGTCCTGGGTTAAAGATGTAGAAATGCAGGCAGTGATGGAATTCTGTGCTTGCCCTGGGGCGTGATGGCCAGCCAGATACTTAATGTGTTAACTTTCTTATCAGCAACTTTCATTCTTTTCCATCTCATTATGATTCAGAAAGCAGAGAACGCTTCCAGGATGACTTTCATTCTGTGGTTGTTGCAAACAGAACATGTGTTCTAGAGTCCACAAATGGGGATTCAAATCCTAATTCGGCTGCTCACTTGCCAGGTGACCTGGGTCTACGTGTCCCAACTCTCTGACTCTCGTTTTATTCATTGTAAAGCGGGCGTAATAATAACTATGTCTTAGACTTGTGGTGAGGATTAAATAAGATGCATATTAAATGCCTTGCGCGTGAGAGGCTATCAGTATGTCACCACTATTTTTATCCTTATTTTTCACTTACAATCATTTTGTGTGAAGCATTGAAATAGAAATATAAACAAGACACCTTCCAAGACTTCGAGAAACCTATAATCTAGATGGGGAGAGAGAAACATAAGTAGACATTTCCAGCTAGTGAAAGTAGTGAACACAATGTTGGAAAAATACCCAGGGTGGTGAGAGAGGAAAGGTACCTAATTCATGGGGTGGGAGAAAGCTTCCTAATGAATATCACATAGGAGGTTTGGAAGGGTAAATGGAAGTTCAGCAATGGAGAGAACGGAAGAATAGTCCAAGTACGGGAAGCAACATCAGCAAAAGCACAGAAGCAAGACAGCAGTGTGTGCAGGGTGTGCAAGCCCTTCAATGTTGTTTGCTCAAAAAATCCAAGGCAGAAAGTGGTGAACATAGAGAGATGAGGCTGGAAAGATCAAGCAGGAAGCAGGTCATGGAGGTAAGGATCTTGAACTTCATCCTAGAGACAATTAGTAATAAGCGCAACTAGAGCATTTACATAAATAACTGACATAATTACATATGAGTGAAATATGTTACACTGGTGGCTATGTAGAAAAGGAATTGGATAAAGATGTTAGGAGGTAGAGAAACATTTAATTAAGATCCTGAACTAGGGCCTGGTTATAGGGAATCAAGAGGTAATTAGGTAGGGTTTGATGTAAGGAGGAAGGAAGTCAAGGAGAATTCACAGGTTTCTACCCAGGGAGCTGAAATGGAATGTGCTTAGAAAGTCCAGCGAAATTGTAAGGCCCCCAGTGTATGTGTGTGTGTGGGGGGGGGGGGGGTTCATCTATCCTCCAAGGTCCTGAAATACCCTTTGATTTCAGCAGGGTTTGGCATGCACAGATAGTGATAATGAAACCTAGAAGCTTCTGTGAATTAGGATGACATTTGGGCTCCACAAACAACAGTTGCTAGTACACTGTGGTACAGCTTGGTTGTGTCAACCTCCCAAAAGTATGCATTTTATACAAGGGTTGAGGCATGCATGTGAGAAGTGGCAGCGGGGTGCCTAGGAAACACAAACACATATCCCGACCCTCCACCTGTGGTGTGTACAGTGTGGGAGAAGAGGAGCCTCACTGCACGGGGCAGGAGGGGCAGGCCTCCACAGAGCAAGACAGTCAGGGTTCAGCCAAGACCTAAGAGAACGCAGCACTCTGGAAAGAGAGCTTAAGGATTAGGGGTTTGTAGGTAGTGGCACAAAATTTTCCCTCACCCTTAGACCTGTCAGTTCTCAGATTACCACCAATGGTGTCAATATTAAGTGCTCTCTAATTTATTATCCCTTCCCCTCCTAAAAGAGCAGGCTTTTAACTGTTCTGACCTCTGTAGCCACATGGCCCTCTCCACTGATGCAGTGATCAATGCCCATAATGCATCTTGTTCCTGAGAAGTCTCAAGCACCCCAGCACTCATCACAGTGGATGAGCAGCTTAGACGGTGTGCTGCTTGGTGCCAGAGATGTGGTCAAGAGAGTGAGTGTCGAGGGTCTGCTATCATGTTTGACTGTCCTGATGGGGCTACATGCTACGGTGCCAGGACCCTCAAGGATCATCATCACTCTATTCAATAGCCACCTGAAGACAAGGTCACTCAGTGCCTCTGACCTCTCCTCACCAAACAGGACCAAACTGGCTCAGTCTTTCTGAGAATCTCTATCACTTTGAGGCATTACAACAGACCTGTTAACAGTACTGGATTTCTGAGTTTAAAATCCATTCTTACTGAGGGTGTATATGCATGCTCTAATTTGGCTAATGAAATATTTAGAGGGAGAGATAACTGTATATGCCAAGAGGTCATGTGAATGGAGGGCAGAGTTCTTCTACCCTCAAATATATATAAATCCACAGCCAGTAACATACAGTTGACCCTTGAACAACACAAGCTTGAACTGCATGGGTCCGTTAACACATGGATTTTTTTCGATAAATACAATATTGTCAATGTATCTTCTTTATGATTTTACTAATGACATTTTCTTTTCCTTACTTTAAGAACACAGCACATAATATATGCAATGTACAAAATATGTGCTGGTTTACTGTTTATATTATCAGTAAGGCTCTTGACCATCAGTAGGCTATCAGTCCAATATAATACTGTATATTATATATTATATATATATAACGTATATTATAATGAATATAACACACACAAACACACATATATATGTGTGTATATCTATCTGTCTATCTGTCAATCTATCTATCTAGGTTATATTAGTAGTTAAGTTTTGAAGAAGTCAAAAGTTATACACAGATTTTTCAACCATGTTCGGGTCAGAGCCCCTAACCCCTGTGTTCAAGAATCAGTTGTCAATCTGTAAACACATTGAATTCTCTTTATCCTCTTAGGGCTGGAAATGTGGCCCTTTTTTGGTCTTCTAACAAAGCCACCGTTAACAAACATGTCTACTAAAATATTTCACTCAAAATAGAGCTTCCTGAATGCTCAAGTGGTACAGGAACTAAAAGTAGATTCGGGCTATTTATTTAACCCTCCTTTCAACCATACAGGGGAAGTGAATGTGTGCACACTGAAACTTCTAAGAAAACTCTTTCCGGATAGCACATAAAAAGACAGAGACAAATCCAAAGTTTTGACCCCAGGCTTATCATTCACACAAAATACCTGAGCACCGTGTTCTTCCTCTTGTTATACCTTATAACTCTCTTCCTGGCTACACGAGCATTGATAGCAGACTCTTTATGGGATGGCCATGCAGAATTGAAGGAGCCAAGAGACTGCTTACTTTTTACAAAGGCTGGGTTGGCCTAGAATACGTTTTCACTAGATATGTTTTCTGGCTGCTGTTTCAAATCAATTTTAGGGCAAAAGTGTGTGAGGCTGGAGGTAGGAAATGGAGAAAATCTAGTATAACAGCAGTTTCAAGGATATAGTCACTTCTTGGTAGAAAATAAGACAGCGGATAACTGACAGCTTATTTAAACAGAATGACGCAACTTGGATTCTGTGAACAAGGACCTGATAGAACCTGTGCTAAGCACATTTGCAAACAGAGGATGAGGCCACTTACATTTTTGCTTTTGTCTTTTAGAGTTGCAATTGTGGTTTTAATTTTTTTTTTTCAATTTTTTTTTCGGTTGTGCTTTTAAATGCTTTGGATACCCCCGGTGCCTGAACAGACAAGTTTGTGAATGCTCATACTCAGTTGAGGATATGCAGACATTTACATTTCAATAACACTGGAAAGATTAATTTTGGTTTTTTTCCACAGCTGTGTGCATTGCAAAGAGCTTTTTTATCTTCCCAGAATAATCATGGTTTTTACAATCTGTAGTTATGTCTAGAGGCTGTATCTTGAGGCATGAACTTCAGCAACCTACAAGCCTTGTAGACTTGAAAAGTCCCATTCAGAACTAAGCATTTGCAGCCTTTCAATGTGGGAAAAGAAAAGTGACAGGTAGCCAGTGTTTCCACCTTGGCAGCCAAACACTGGGCTGGAGATGTGATAGAAATGTAGTAGTTATGGAATGAAGCACCGGTTCACCTGCCCAGAGTTAAATTAATTTTTTGACAGTGAAGGCCCATATTTTTAAAACATAAAGGACTGACTGGCCTTTATCTTATTTAAGTTTAATTAAACTCAACAACATTTATTAGCTATCTTCCGCAAGCTGAGCAAAGTACAAGATGCAAAGTACATGCTAATGAGTTAGACAAAAATAGGTGATGATCTATGAGACGTGTGTGAGAAACACTGTGTATGGTATTGAAAACAGAATGTTAAGTAATTTTTTGGTTCTAAAAATTGTTCCTTAATATATATGTAAGAAAAATACCAAAACAAAAATCTTACAATTGTTTTCATGATTTTGCATGATCCACCCTTAAAAAATGATTGTCCTGTGCCCAAGAACACCAGGGAATCCTATAAAGATGCCCTGCTGCTGGAATGCAGGATCCTTGCACTGATGTAGAGGAGACAGCATTCACCATAAAAAACTCTGAATTACTATCCTAAACTGAGCTACTTGCTGGTGTCTGTATGCCAGTAGGTTTAAGGGTCTGCCTTTGGCTCAGGTTATGATCCCAGAGTCCTGGGATGAAGCCCCCCCACCCCCCATTGGGCTCACTGCTCAGTGGGGAGTCGGCTTCTCCCTCTGCCCCTCCCCGTGGCTTGTGGGGTCTCTCTCTCAAGTAAATAAATAAAATCTTTAAAAATTAAATTAAAAAATAAATAAAATATACACGAACAAACCCTCTGACATTTGGACCTTATACATAATACTTTTCCTCCTTGTGAAATTTTGGCATTCCATTTCCCTCACATAATTCTATCCTAATGTAATATTTATGTTTGAAAATATTTCATTGATCACCCCTTTTCTCTGCTACAAATATATGACTGAATGGAAATTTATAAGAAAAAAGTTATTTCTTTCATAAACATGAAGCTCTAAGTGTTAAATTATTTTTCCATATTGCGTTATTCTTAAAATTGTTATTTGCACATGGTTTATTAAAGCACTATAACTATGTCTCCAATTTTGAAAAGTAATTATTGGACAAAACAAATAAAGTGATATTCGGAATATACCTCCTCATGTAATGGATTTTTTTTTCTCAGTTAATTCATGCAAGCTGGGATGAATATTATGTAATACTGAGATGACACAGGATTCAATATATATTTTGAGTATTTTGAAGCCTACATATGTTTTTAACACATCTAAGTACTAAGGAATCCTATGAAAATGGACAGAGGTCTGATATAATAGTGTTATTCAATTTTTGATCTCCTGAGTTGGATGCCAAAACCACATCGTGATTTATCCTCAAAAATTATTTTTTATGATCTTTCATCTGACAATTCAAAAAAGTCCTCTTCAATTTTATCGATAACAAGGAATTGGAAATAATCTGACTTGTGAAAGAGTATGTTATCAAGTCATTAGAGTCATTTGCTTTTAATTTCTGGGAACTCAAACTAACCATAAGAGCTTTACAGAGACTTATCAAGTGACCAACTATTAATTAAACTCATTATAGTCTTTCACTTAGAGGCACCTTGTTTGTGGATTTAAAATTAGGTAAAACTGCGATCCAGATTTCAAGATCTACTATAAAGCTGTAGTGATCAAAACAGTATGGTACTGGTACAAAAATAGATACATAGATCAACAAAACAGAATAGAGATCCCAGAAATAAAACCATGATTATATGGTCAATTCATCTATGACAAAGAAGGCAAGAATATACAACAAATAGTATTGGAAAAATTGGACCACAACATGCAAAAGACAGAAACTGGACTGCTTTCTTATGCCATACACAAAAATACATTCAAAATGAATTAGAGAAAAAAAAAATGAATTAGAGACCTAGATGTGAGACAGGAAACCATAATACTTCCAGAAGAGAGCAGAGGCAGTTATTTCTCTGACATCAGTTGTAGCAACGTTTTTCTAGCTACGTCTTCTAAGGAAAGGGAAACAAATGCAAAAATAAATTATTGGGGGCTACATCAAAATAAAACACTTCTGCACAGCATAGGAAACTATTAACAAAACAAAGACAAGAAAGCTACTGAGTTGGAGGAGATATTTGCAAATGTTATACCCAATTAGGGGTTAACATGCAAAATATATAAAGAATTAATACACCTTGATACCAAAAAACTGATTTAAAAATGGGCAGAAGACCTGAATAGGCATTTTTCTAAAGAAGACATACAGATGGCCAACGGACACATGAAAAGATGCTTAACATTGTTAATCACAGGGAAATACAAATCAAAACCGCAAGGAGATATATCACCTCACACCTGTCAGAAGGGCCAAAATCAACAACACAAGAAACAGCAGGTGTTGGCAAGGATGTGGAGAAAAAGGAACCTTCATTCATTGTTGGTGGGAATGTAGGTCGGTAAACCCAACTGTGGAAAACAGTATGGAGGTGCCTTAAAAAATTAAAAATAGAAACAGCATATGATCCCAAAATTCCACTATTAGGTATTTACCCAAAGAAAACAAAAACACTGATAAAAAATATATGCATTCCTATGTTCATTGCAGCATTATTTATAATAGCAAGATACAAGATATGCAAGCAACCTAAGTGTCCATCAATAGATGAATGGATAAGGAAAATGTAGTGTGTATGTGTGTGTGTGTGTGTGTGTGTGTGTATAATAAACTATTACACAGCCATAAAAAAGGATAAGATTGTTCCACTTGAGACAACATGGAAGGACCTAGAGGGTATTATGCTAAGTGAAAAAAGTCAGAGAAAGACAAATACCATATGCTTCCACTGGAAGCAGAATCTAAAAAACAAACAAGCAAACAGACAAATGAATAAACAAACAAAAACCAGAATCAGACCTATAAATACAGAGAACCAACTGATGGTTGCCAGAAGGGATGGGAATGGGAAGATGGGCAAAATGAGTGAAGGGGAGAAGGAGATACAAGCTTCCAGTTATGTAATGAACAAGTCATGGGAATAAAAAGCACAGCACAAGGAATACAGTCCCTGACCCTGTAGCAGCAATGTAAAGGGACAGAGGGTAGCTACACCTGTGGTGAACACAGCATAAAGTATAAACTTGTCAAACCACAACACTGTACACCTACAACCAAGCTAACATTGTGCGTCAACTGTACCCAAATCTTAGAAAATCAAGATAGAAATAGAGTTAGGTGAAACTAAAACTTGCATATTTTAGGCCTTTTTCCCATTGCCTGTGACAAAGACCTATATTCTTGATAAATTTTTATTTATTAAAAATCTATCAAAGCCGGGTGCCTGGGTGACTCAGTTGGTTGAGCATCCAACCAATTGACTTCAGCTCAGGTCATGATCTCAGGGTCATGAGCTGGGAGTCCCACTTCGAGCTCTGCTCTGGATGTGGGGCCTGCTTGGGATTCTCTCTCTCTCTCTCTCCCGTCCATCCCTCCCTCTCTAAAACAAAACAAAACAAAAACAAACAAACAAAACAAAAACAAAGCAATTTTAAAAGGGCAGGGAAAATAGAGAACTACTTGATATTCATATATAGATAACTATTTTCATTTCATAAAGATTGTCAAATTTATAATCTTGAATCTGACAGAATTGGAACAGCATTATCAATATCTAAGAGGACACACTGACCCTTTTTAAGTGAAGTTGATTTTCTAAAGTCCATTGCCTTGCTAGATTGAATTTGAAGAACATTTTATTCTATACTTAGAAATGAACATCAACAAGTAGTATGGAAGGGGGGAGGAGGGCGGGTGTTGGAGGGGAATGGGTGACGGGCTCTGAGGTGGACACTTGACGGGATGAGCACTGGGTGTTTTTCTGTATGTTGGTAAATTGAACACCAATAAAAATTAATAAAAAAAAAAGAAAGGGAAAAAAAAGAAGTCGTATGGAAAGGGCTAAAAAATGGATATGGGTTATTGATGGTTCTTGATAAGCACATTCTTTAAAGTATTCTGGTTAAATTAATCTATATTCTATAAGGAGGTGATAGAAATAAAACAAATTTGCAGAAAAGAGGTTAAAGAATTACAGTTCGTAGGAATCTTGCTCTCAAGTCCAAAAAGGAAGGAAGGAAGGAAGGAAGGAAGGAAGGAAGGAAGGAAGGAAGGAAGGAAGAAAAGAGAAGAGAAGAAAAGAAAAAGAATAAAAAGAACAGAACATGGATTTACAACATTCAATAATTTTTTGGTAAAAGTTATGAAATTATTTCTCCCACAGATCTGGACAAATGTTTAAGAAGATCTACTCTTGATATAAGTTTCATTTTCAAAAAGATGCAATGTTGATCTGTCAAAGTAAGCACGGACATTTGTACCTCCTTTTCTTTAAAATCATGAAAAATGGGATGCCTGGGTGGGTCAGTAGGTGAGCGTCTGCCTTTGGCTCAGGGTGTGATCCCAGGGTCCTAGATGGAGTCCCACATCGGGCTCCCTGCATGGAGCCTGCTTCTCCCTCTGCCTGTGTCTCTGCCTCTCTCTGTGTGTCTCTCACGAATAAGTAAATGAAATCTTTAAAAATAAAAAATAAAATCATGAAAAATACTCATCCAAACTAAAGCACTTACTTGCTATTTTTTTATTACCTAAAATAGTGACTGTGCCAAGATGGTGTAACCCATAACCAATTAATATTCCCCAGCATCTTTGTCGCACATCTTAACTATCTTAAGATAAATTGGTATATGGTCTGTGTATGTCAGGGTCCACTCAAATACCACAGGGGCATTTTAACATGAAACTTACTATAGGGAATGGTTTTCCCAAATGGTGGAGGTGCTGAATGAGCAAAAGGGTCAGCAGGGTAACTCCAATATCCCACAGCAGGAGCAGCTGCTATCCAGGAAAGGGGTTGGAATTACCAGAGCCCAGAAGCTCAAAGAAAGAGTCCCACAGAGCTGGGGCTCAGACCTCGGAGGAGGGGCACGATCCAGCTGTGGTTAGTGTCCTGAGAACATGCCCAGGGGCTGGTTCCAAGAATGCCAAAGAGGCCGGAGACCAGAACCAAGTGCAGCTGTCAGCCGAAGGCCATTGCTGGAGTGACGCTTAGAGGAACAGCAAGAAAACAGGGAGAAGCCCCTTCCTCCAGCCTTTTGGTTTCTCTCTGGGGTCCCTATTAGCAGACTCTTCCAGGAAGCCAGCTGGCAAAGGGAGTCTAGAGTCCCAGGCCCGCCCCATGAAGTAGTGCATAGGAGAGGCGACCTGCAGCCAAGAGGTCGCATCTTCACAACGGGCTGAGCATAAAGCTGAGTGAGGCTGCAGCCGGTCACCTGGCTGATAGTGGCGGCCTTCCCAGCTGGAAGGTGGGCACCCATGTTTGCTCTTTTCCCACTTGGTGCATCCCAGTGCCTTGAACGGAGTCCTGCACATATAGGCGCTCAATAAATCTCTGCCGAATCCGTAAGTGAATAAAGAAAAAAAATAAATGCCTACATGGAATTAAAACATGGATCTCTGATGGCAAAGCCTAAAATATTAACTCTTCTTACTCTCCCTACAACACCCACTGCCTTCGAGGAGGAATAAACCAAAGAGAATCTCTTTCCACTTTACGAGTGTGCCTGTTAGTGGTCCTGGCAGCCTGTTTTATTAATGTCTTCGGTGCTGCCAGAGTGAATCAGAAAGAAGTGATGGAACATCAGCAGTGACTAATGACTTGCAGTCTGCCTCTCTCACAACAGAACAGAATTTTACCTGATGACCACGTTCACATAAAATCTTCACATAGAGACAGTGCAGGTTTTTATTTTGTGCCAAACTGCAACTACAAATAAAACACAGTGATGACTATTGAGAATCTCAGGGGTGTTTCAGATGTGCGCTTCTCCGAGAGACCAATCTATAATACATCTGTAAAATCCTATTAAAACAAATGACTTCAGCACCGAACAACAAGTTGTTGTAAATGAGCACTAGCTTCTTAATCCCACGGCTTCAAACCTTGCTCTTGAGAATGGTCACTCCCTGTCCTCTCTGCCTGCCCTGGGTCAGGCACCATAGCACAACCTGCTCTTCAAAGTCCAGTGATATCTGTGCCATTCTCATTTGCATTTTTAAGAGGAGAACTTAGAGAAGTTTAATTCCCTATGACATAACCCTATAACAACCCATTGGGGTGCATCCATTCTAGCAGCAAGCAGGTAGGAGTTTAGGCTTCTTTCTACCAGTCCTGATAGACTTAAGTAAACTTTCTCATTGGTGTCAGACGCAGAGCAGATCACCAAGCCCCATGTCCTCAAGAAGAGTAATAAACAGGTCTCCACGACCTCCAGCCACCTTTCACATAGCACCAAAGTTGCAAGCTACCTTACTTTTAGCAGCAGCTGGGTCTGTGCTCTGTGAGCCTAAGTGCATTTCAGTAGAACTTCTTTGGAGACTTGAACCTGGCCTTATAACCTGTTCTAGGGTCTTTTACATCACCTTGAAGTTCAAAGCCACGTAATGATGCTGTGAATCCTCGTGGCTCCTTTTGGCAAAAGTTGGACCTTAACGTAGTTTTGGTTTTGAATGTCGTTGACTGAGTGACCACATTTTCTGAAAGGAAGAACTGTTGCTTCCCTGATGCTCAGTTTGGAAGTGGACAAAAATCTCTCACTCTTCCCTCACTTGTAGGGTGGCCAGATTGCATTCCCTTTCTGATTCAGGTGAATGAGGTGATGGGTTATTTTACATCGGGTCATGCTCACCTACAGTGGATTTTATGAAGGTTAAGGTATTAAAACTAGCATCTCACTTGGAGAAATGAGATGTTGGCACCTGAGTTGGAAAAGCTTAGGTGGAGGTGGTTTTGGTACCCTGGGAAGTAATGTGAGACGAACTATGGCTTTAGTCGAGTGGGTGTCTCCTCCTTTGGGCCCCCTCTGTGGGGAGGGTCTCAGGGCACACAATTTGGAACTGGTTGCCAAAGCAAACCACTATTGACTTGTTGGACCAGAATGACTGATGGCTGTCTGGAGCCATGGGGCCATCCAAAGGCAATTCTTATCATTAGTTTCCCACTCCTACCACATATAGCCTTTTTCTCTTTTGTCATCTCTTTCTTCTCACTGGTCTGTGACAGTTCCTTCTTCTTTTTTCTCCTTGCTTTGCACTCCTCCTCTGATTCTTTGCTGCTTCATGCTTAATCCTATCAATGTTATTGAAGGTTGTAAGGTTGTGAACTCCAACTTAAAGCAATCTTTAAATTGTGGTCTGGTTTTCTATATATTTCTAATGTTGGGAATTATAGGCAATGAAGGAGTTTCACAATGGTTTCATCATCTAACTCATGGGGTTGATGCTAAGATCTCTTTTAGACAGGGTTGTAATCTTACCACCAAGATAATTTTCCCTTAGAATAACAGTTCTCAAAATAAAGTCTAAGGAACCCCAGGGGCTAAAAGAAATACTTTCAGAGAATCTGAAGTCAGCATTTTTTAATGGTAATACTGAGATGTTATTAGCCTTTTTTATCCTTATTCTCTTACAAGGGTACAGTGGAGTTTTCTAGAGGCTACATACTGTGTGATATCACAATGGACTGAATGCAGAAACAGATATGAGAATCCAGTGGTCTTGTGTTAAGTGGCATTAAAAAAAACTTGTAAAAATGTAAAGCAATGCCATCATTCTCACTAATTGTGTGTGTGTGTGTGTGTGTGTGTGTGTGTAGAATATAGTTAATTTTCACAAAAAAAGTAGGTTATTTCTCTTAACATGTAACGGGTCTATAGGGTTTAGGTTTAAAACTATTGTTTTTAAGTGAATCAGCAAATAAATATTTATCAATAGATCTAATACACATAAGCACAATAGCTCTTTGGAGTCCTCAATAATTCTTAAGAGTATAAAGAGTTTGGGGACCAAAACATTGGAGAACTGCTATGCTGGGTAACAGCCTGAGCAGACAAGTATCAGTCTTCATTTTAAAGTACTGACCTCACAAGACAGCTCATTGTCTTTGGCTAGCCTGAGTGGGAGGAAATATTCTATTCTGTATCAAAATCTACCTCCTGGTAATTTCTCAAAACCACCTCAGTTCGATTTCCTAGGGCAGCTTTTCCTAATGGTCTGTGTATGAGATGCAGTAAAGTGCAGATTTTGTTGGAGAGTTTTAATAGGTCAATAAACCTGATAGTTTTAACTCCAAACTATATTGGGAATCTAACTCCAGCTCACTACCCTCATCACCTATAACCCCATCCACTTCTATTGGAGAGATTTTCTTTAAATGTACTTAATTGCATCCACTTGTACCCCACTACAATCCATTCTGCATATTGCAATCAGGATGACCTTTTAAAAAATACAATCTGATCATGTCTCCCTCGGCCCCATCTTTCACTGGCTTCCCATCACACCCAGAAGAAACCTTTGCTGGCCTACAAAATCCCATGTGATCTGGTCCTGCCAATCAACCCCCTCAGCAACCATTCCTCGATGGTCCAATTGGCTTTCTTGCAATTCCTGGGATGAGCCTAGTTTGTTCTTGTCTCAGGCCCTTGACCCATGTTGTTCACTGCACTTGGAGTGTTCTTTCCAATATCTGTTTGGCTTCATTTACCTCTTTGTTATCTGCCCCCAGTTCTCTTACAATTGTGTCCCAATCCCATCCTGCCACCTTCTCTTTATCCCCTTATCCTTCTTCATTTCACTTCCTAACATTCTAGTAAATATTCGTTGTGTATTGTCAGTCTCTACCACTAGAGTGAAACCATGAAGGCAGAGACTTTGATGATCCTACTCATCACAGTATATCCAATGCCTAGAATAATGCTTAGTCCTGAGTATATGCTCAATAAATACTTGTTGGATAAGTGAGATCTAAAGGCCCCATATCCTTGTAGCTATGTATTAAATCAACATGTGCTATCTACTTAGCTGTATACCAAGTACCAGGATACAGAGATGAATAAAACACAGCCTAAAACCTATATTGTAAATCAGAATGATACTAATCTTAGACAAGGGTCCAGGTTAGGTGATGGGATAGAAGTACAGAGAAGAAAATGATGTACAGTTACAACAGGGAGATTCAAGGAAAGCTTTGTGATCTAGGGGATAATGAAAAATGTCTAGCAACACTGATTTCAACTTTATCTTGTCTGGGCTATGCAAAATCATCTTTTCCCTTTGTGCAGTCCTAGCTACAACCATTCAAGGCTTTTGCCAACCAGAAGATCATTGGTTAATTCCTGCTACCAAGAGTTAGTGATTTCAATAGGCAACAGAAGCAAAGTAAGGGAGCTAATTTTTACTAAACAAAGAAGAAGAAAAGAACATGATGAGCAGTGACTATCCCTGTGTGTTTCTAGGGCTTTAAGCTTCAGACACTTAGCTTAAATGATTTTCAACTTAAAAACAAAAAACATCACTAAATTTCACAAGCTCTGATCTGATGTTAGGAAAGCCCACAAGATCCAATCAACATTTAAAAAAAAAATCTTATATGAAGCATCAGATCAATGTGCTATGAAAGTTCCAACGAGCATAAAAAGAAATGAAAATTAAATATGTCAATAGACACTGCCCACCTCCACACTGTTGTCAGAATAAGAAACAAGAATCTGAAAGAATAACAAAGTGAGGGACCCAGAGCCAAAGGAAGAGAGGGGGGAAAAGGAAGAAAGAGAGGGAGTGAGGGAGGGAGACATAGGGGGAGACACAGGGAGAGAGAGACAGATAACAAAGGGCATAACCCTTACTTAGATGCCCTAGTATTTGAAAAGAATAGAAGTTTTTATAATAAATAACCTGAATTGGCACATAAATCCATGTTACCCCTAAATATTAGATGACTTTTTGGTATTGTTCACCTCAGAACAGTGATAAAGTGACTCTAGTGTCTCAATGCTATTCCACAATGGAGAGCTTTTGGTGACTCCCTCTTACCCCGGCTTATACAGATTTTCCATATTGCATCCAAATCTCCCAAGCCATCACAATTTCGATCTTTATCGCCATGCCCTGTTGAATAGAATGTCTAAAAACTAGTAATATCTCACCAGATCTCATATGCTGCTATCTCCATCAACAATTCCATCCAGTGGGGTCAGGCTCCTGAACTACAATTCTTACCACATCAGAAATTAATTAAAACCAAACACTTCGGGCAGCCTGGGTGGCTCAGCGGTTTAGCACTGACTTCAGTCCAGGGCGTGATCCTGAAGACCTGGGATCGAGTCCCACAGTGAGCTCCCTGAATGGAGCCTGCTTCTCCCTCTGCCTGTGTCTCTGCCTCTCTCTCTCTCTCTCTCTCTCTCTCTCTCTCTCTCTAAATAAATACATAAATAAATCTTTAAAAAAAAACAAAAAACCAAACACTTCTAGTGAGTGAACACTAGATCATGCTTATACAATGGGCGACTCAGCCACGGGTACTGCCGTTCTCTTTAAATCTCACACATTGCAATTTAAAAATTTGCACACTGAGTGGCCATCTCTTGATGGTTGGCTTAGGGAGAATCATAATTTCTCTTGATCCCTGTCCAAAGAGCCGGTTTATCCAGGAATCCTGATGATGGTATTATCAAGGACTTTGTTTCTTTTTTCCATGTTTCTTCTCTCTTGTCCACAGAGTAGGTTTCCTCCTAAGGCTGGTTCCCCTCATAGACACAGGATGGTTGCTGGCAGCAATCCATGTCACATGCTTTTTTGTTCACATCTAGCAGGAGAGACAGTCATGTCCAGAAGCTGACTCAAGAATGAGAATATTCTTTGCCCGAAGCCTCTGGAAAATTCTTTTAAAAAACTGAGGGGGTCCATTGTCTTACAGCAGTTCAGGGTTTCTTTTACAGTCCTGGCTATCTAACTATAATTCTGTCAAGCTCTGCAAAGCAAAATAACTTGTGATTGATGAGCATTCATACTGCAGATTTATAACCTGCCCTCCAGCTTCTTTGTTTTATTTGTAGCAGTTTGTCTGGATGCACCGTGTGTCTCCATCAAAACCCCCTTTGCTTGGCAACAACTGAGAAGATCATCTCTGGTTCTTGCCTCAGAAAAGAGAGACCATATCTTCATTCAACCCTGTGGCTGCCTAAAAGAAGGCATTAATTTATGCAATGAGGTTGGCCAGCTCCTGCAGTGACCCTTATATGTAGGAGTGTTGGGTTCCTCATCCTTCTGGCTGCAGGATCTTCATCGCCCATGCAGCATCTGGAAGGGTCATAAAGTGACTCTAGGGGATTAGTGTTCTTTATCACTTTGATGCTGAAACTGTGGTCATTTTCTTCTATCACAGGCATAGTTTAAAAATGACAATTCACAGCACATGTTACCCTGTTTGTAAAGATGTGTACTTTACTGGATAATTTGCCACATCGATCTATTTGCTTCATCCAAATACTTTTTTTTTTAAGATTTATTTATTTATTTATTCACGAGAGACACAGAGAGAAACAGAGAGGCAGAGATACAGGCAGAGGGAGAAGCAGGCTCCACACAGGGAGCCCGACGTGGGACCCGATCCCGGGTCTCCAGGATCATGCCCTGGGCTGAAGGCAGATGCTAAACCGCTGAGCCACCCAGGGATCCCTTCATCCAAATATTTTAGAGCCCCTGAGGATGCTGTGGCAGAGCTGGACCTAAAAGTATCTCCTAGGATGTCCTAGATGGTCTAGAAGCATCCCAAGGGTAACCTGATGAGGCTGAGATCTCTTATAGAGGCTGCCATTCCAGGCATACCTGGGCACTCTCTGGGTAACATAGATGCTTCCAACAGAAACAAACAAACAAATCATAGAAAAGACTTCCTCCTTCATGTCCGTTGGAATGTTCCATGTAGCCCTTTGTTGCTCTCTCCTTTGGTAAAGGATGACCAATCCTTTCTAATACAAATCAACAATCCTCATCTTCAAATGGCAGGGAATTTTATATAAGTTGTTTCTTCTCTTGCTGTCCTTTTTCTAATGCTAGGGATAGCTAGTTTAAATTCCAGTAAAAATCCTCTCTTAGCCTGCACACAATCTGATGTCTTCCACCCAGAAAAAGGGAGAAAATATTTATTTATATTCCTGGCCATAGTTTCATCATGAAAAACAAAACAAAAAGCTCTTCTTTATACACATTTTACTCTCCTAGGTCTTCACAATTCAGATTTTACAGGATTGCTTTTTGAACTTTTTTTGATCCAAATATTTTTTCAAGACATTGTGAACATCTCATGTGACCAAGTACCAGACCGTGTTATTACACATTAACTGAATCAGTGATGTGAACATCTCTGTGAGATCTCATGTACAGCAACTGTAAAGCACAGAGGCCTGGTTGAGCCCTGATGCAGTCCTGGGGGAGATCCTAAATGATGGCTTTGCACTACACAAAGCCACAAACAAAGAAGTCACAAAACATTTGCTTGTCATCCAGACCTCCTTTAAGGTTTAATAGGCCAAACTCTCAACAAATGTAGCTGCTTGCCTATTTTAAATTCAGCAATCATTAACATAAAATAAATAAATAAAAGCCTCCTCAGAACCTAATCAGGGGCTCCAGAGAATTTTTTTTTTAAGCCAGTGCTACTATCCAGGATCATGACATTTCAGGATCATTCTGTTTGCTGGCAAATTAGTTAAAGATGAGATAACCAAAATTTCTGCACCATCAGCTGAAGAAAGCTACCACTTGCAAAGCTTAGCCAAAAGGAGGATTAAAAGACATATGCAGAAGAACTAGGGCATTTTCCAAAAAGAGACAGTAAATTCCAAAGATAGGAGCATCACTCAGCATCATTGCACAGCATCAGTTTTATTTGTTGGTGACAGATGTCTGAGTTGGCTTGAAATTGGACAAGCCAATAGCTTTCCAAACTGACCTAGAAAATAGGCAAAATATTGGATATATTTGGTTACTAAGCACAACCTACTTCCTACCATGATCTATAAATCTGAAATATCCCTCAATAATAAAAATTTGAGATTGGAAGTCTGCTTCTAAGTTTGCTTTTGTACCATTTTCCCACTCACTTAACATCAAAAGGGAGAACTTCATCGTGACTCCATTGTATCTGCACCGCTGTCCTTAATAGAGACCTGTTCTGAAACAGGAAGGATCTGAGCCCCAGCGACTGAGATGAAGAGAAAAATAACAATGATTTATTGCCAAAACCTGCCTGGTGAGGTTAGGAGAGACTTGGTTGGATGGTTTTGTTTTTGTTTTGTTTTGTTTTTTTCCTTTTTAATTCATTTATTGAGCCTCTATGGAACACTGACTTGGCAATTTGGTGATGGACACAAAAGTAGAAGACCCCCCACCTGGAGTGAGGGCTACTGTTAACATCGATTCTGAAAACAAGAGAGGAGAAGAGGGCCCTCACTTACCACTAGAAGTCTAAGAGATGCTCTGGGTATGAAGTCATCTCTTCCTCTATAACCCAGGCTTCTGTAGTGAAGCCCACAGGCAGTTTCCATACTGGCTAGCGGCACAGAGTCTGGAGCCAGCTATAAAGTCCAGCTCCTCCACACAGTAGTTATAGGAGCTAGACAAATCACTTAACCCCTCTATGCCTCAGGTTCCTCATCTGTGAAATAGGAATAATACTACTACCAACCTCAAAGAGCTGTTGTGAGAATTAGAATATTTTACATATGTAAAGTGCTTAGGATAATCCTTGGCATTTAAAATCAATGTATAATAATAATAATAATAATAATAATAATAACAAGCCTGGGTGGCTCAGGGGTTTAGTGCTGCCTTCAGCCCAGGGCGTGATCCTGGAGACCCAGGATGGAGTTCCATGTCAGGCTCCCATCATGGAGCCTGCTTCTCCCTCTGCCTGTGTCTCTACATCTCTCTCTCTCCCTGTGTGTCTCTCATGGATAAAGAAATAAAATCTTTAAAAAAAAAGAGAGAGAGAAAGTCTTAAAAATAATAACAATAAAAATAATAAAATATATAGTCAATAATTCATATATATGAAATAGTATTTCAACAATATATAATAAAAGCTATATAAAATTAAAATAAATTTGTGGGAAACAATATTTAACACATATGATATAAAGCTAAATAAAATTACCCTATTCTCTAAAATCACTCAAAAAATGAAGGTACCCCTCAAGTCCTAGAAAATGATTATAAAAGGGATCCCAATGTAGAAAACACATAAAGCTGCATTAAAAAGACTCATCGAGAGTTTATATGCTTGTAGCAGTAAATTTACAAAGAATATGTGAGTAAAAGAAAAAATTTCAATGATCTAGATCTATCCAATGAAGGGTAAGCTGATACTTTCCTTAAAAAAGAAAAATCCTTTTTAGTATTAAGTACTCATTAAAATAATTCTACTGAAAATAAAAATAAAAATAAAAATAAAATAATTCTATTGGTGTGGAAGGAGCCTCGGTGCCCTTCGAAAGATGAATGGGATAAAAAAAGATGTGGTCTATGTATACAATGGACTATTCCTCAGCCATTAGAAACAACAAATACCCACCATTTGCTTCAATGTGGATAAAACTGGAGGGTATTATGCTGAGTGAAGTCAGTCAATCGGAGAAGGACAAACATATGGTTTCATTCATTCAGGGAATATAAAAAATAGTGAAAGGGATTAAAAGGGAAAGGAGAGAAAATGAGTGGGAAATATCAGAGGGTGATAGAACATGAGAGACTCCTAACTCTGGGAAACAAACAAGGGGTAGTGGAGAGGGAGGTGGGCGGAGGGTTGGGGCAACTGGGTGACGGCCACTGAGGGGGGCAATTGGCTGAATGAGCACTGGGTGTTATGCTATACGTTGGCAAATCGAACTCCAATAAAAAAATATACAAAAAATAATAATTCTATTGGCCTCACAGCTTAACATAATATATACTCAGTAAGCATTTGTCATCGTTAATAATTATGATAGTAATAGCTCTCTCACAAACAAAACAATAAAATGTCAATAGTAACAACTAACATTCAATTAGGTCTTTACGAAGCCCTTCTTGTGTATTATTCTGATAGAGCCTCAGTTCTGTGGGGAGAATAGTATGTTTTTCTTTTCTTAGATGGGAAAACTAACTCAGGATGGAAGAATGACTTGCTGGAGGTTACACATCTTGTAAGTAGCAGAGATGACCCTCAAATTCAAGTTCACTTTTTCTACACTCTAGAGAAGAAGCTTGCATGTCCCCAACAACTTAAGTCAAATGGTTATTCCTGGTCTATTAATATTTGATGGTGTTCGTGTGGATGAAGGCAGGCAGAGCTGGAGCTGCCCCCTCTAAGATACTTACTTACCCAATACTTTTCTTTTATTCCTGCCTTTATGTTTCTTCAAAGTTACCACTGCAGCTGACTCAATATCAGATCAAAGCAACGCTCAGAGGAAATAAGCCTATATGGGCTGTCATTCTTTCTCACAGTTGTTTCTGGTCGCGAAAATATAACCTTGTCTTGTATGAATCTGTGGTTATTAAAGGCAATAGTAACCAACAAGATTACACATTTTATGTACCAAACTTAACTCAAAATTACTTTGAACTATTCTTTAAAAAGTATATCCATTTTTTTAAAGAAAAAAATTGCTAAAAATCAGGGATATTCAATATAGAAGGAAATTCACAGAAAGGGGTTTCAGAAGATTTTGAGCAAAAGTACATCATTACAATAAGAGCCACATTCTGCTTCATTTGATATGTAAATGACCAGGAAGAGCACTGCTTCACCCCATAGTGACAGCTGCAGTGGTAGGACAACAAAGCTGCCTAACTTCCAAGTAGAGACTGGGCCCTTCAAGGAGAGTGGGACATACAGACTGGTTTACCTATGCCAGAGTTGGGAAGAAGGAGTTACTGGCCCCCATGAAACTGGGTGAGAAGAAATTAATTAAAAGTTTAACAAGTTGCTAAAGGTCAAATATGGGTTAGTGTGACAGGCAAGAACTCCTGGGGATCTCAGACACAAGAGGAGTTTGCATTCCTAGCAGCTCATCTCCCTGAACCACGAGGAGGAATGAGAGCAGAGGTGATGAACACTGGAGAGAAGCAGCTTCAGCAGTGCATATGTGCAGAAAGGGATTGGCTCCCTCTGAGGGCAAAAGAAGCTAATCTGAATCCTTTCTTAGGTCCCTTTTCCCACAAGGAGCAGTAGCCTTATGCCACTGGTATGGGTAGCAAACTCTGTTGGCCTCCATGGCACATAAAAATTACCTATTGGTACTGGAGAAAGAGTAGAAAGGAAAAAGCCCTTCACTCCTGGGAAAGAAGCAGATAAAGTACCAGGCCCACAATCCCACAGCTGCACCATTGAATTCTCCTATCACTGGGGAAGAGGGAGGGACTCTTTTCCATCCAAGACACACTATGGGTATGAAATGGCGTGAAGAAGAGAGGG
Source organism: Vulpes vulpes (assembly GCF_048418805.1). Taxonomy (NCBI): domain Eukaryota; kingdom Metazoa; phylum Chordata; class Mammalia; order Carnivora; family Canidae; genus Vulpes; species Vulpes vulpes. Next base: position 145,485,754 of record NC_132782.1, read on the forward strand.
AACAGAAACACTGAGAAATCCCTACCCCGAAAGCCTAGGCATACGGGACCTAACAGGGACTGGGCTAGACAAAACAAGAGAATAGTGGAAATAGAAGCCAGTTAGGAAGTTATTGCAATAATCCAGGGAAGAAACAGTGATGGTGACTTGAAGAGAGAAAGTAGTGGTGGTAACAAATTGGTAGATTTTAGACCAATTCCAAAGGTGTAGCTTGTATTTCTTGATGGGTTCGATGTGAGGTAGGAATAGAGTATCACAAACCTGCTTACCGATAATCCCAGTTTACACCTGTGGTCTGGGAATGACTGGTAATAGCACTTTCTTTCAGTCTGAAAGTATCCTGGTTTGTACAATAAATTAGATGGAGTCTCTAAATTTGAAAAACAAAGAGGAGTCAAAGATGCCTCCAGTGTTTGGGCTGAGCAACTAAAAGGGTGAAGTTCTCCTGAGATGGAGAAGTCTTTAGGTGGTACAAGTTTGGGAAGGATGGTCAGGAGCTCGGTTTGGGATGTGTGGAATTTAAGATGTCCATGACACATCCGAGTGGAGATATCAAGTAGGTGATCTGCTGTTCAAGTCTGCAGTTTGAAAGGAAGATTTTAGGAGTCATAAGTATATCAATGGTTCTTGAAACAATTGCACTGGATGAGATCACCACGAAAGTGAATAAACAGAGAGAAGAAAATAAGATAATGGCTGAGCCCTGGACTATTCTAACAAGGGAGACTGAAAAGGCTTAACTACTAAAGTAAAAAAAAGCAAGAGAATGTCATGTCCTGGAGACCAAATGAAAAAAGTGAAAGTCCTTTAAAAAAAAATCACACACTTCTGATTCTATAGTAGGTCATATTGACCTTCCTCCAAATTAAGCTGTTAGTGAGCTTTAAAAAAAATTTACAAGTATCTGGAAGAAGTATTCACCTTATTATGTGAGGTCAGAGATGTGTTAAAAGCTAACATGATATTTACTTGGGGTTTAGTTCAAATTCTAATGAACTTGTTCTGCAACTTGAAGTTGGTCATAGTCTAATGTGTTTCAGTTCCTTCATTTGCTGAGTTTTTCAGTCTTCACTCATTCAGCACGTATTTTTTGAGTGCCTACTCTATGTATGCAGTGCCCAAGTGGGATCAATTCCATATCACCTAATTATTAGGATAGATGTGATAATGTAAATGTTTTATAAGGTGCACTGTTAAATAGTCTACATGTTACATATGATTTTGCTGATTGTTCTTTTCAAAGAATCTTAAATCTAAGATTCGGTGTAACCGTGTCCCTCAGACATGATTGACACAGTTCTACTCAGAATTAGAATGACCCAGGACCTTATGTCAACATGAGTTCATTTATTTTCATGTGCTGAATGTCCAGTGGGTGTCAAGCTCTGTGCTACCTTTATGAATACAAAGATGAATAAAACACAATTCTTGCCCTCAAGTAGCTTATAACCTAACAGAAAGACAGTCAAGTGAACAAATACATACAACACCTTGGGCTTTCCTAAGACTTTTCTCACTAATCTCTCTCGACTAAGCAATGGTCAAATTTTGTTGAGAAACCACAAATGGCAAAACTTCTTTATTCTTACTGAAAAATTTTAAATATTTTAATAAGTTGTATACTAGAGAGGAAAACTGTCCACTTCCTATCAATTTAGAATAGTTAAATCAAAATGCTTTTTTTAAAAAAAGAAGTCTGGAAACAAGTTGATTCCCTGACAACAACTATTATCTTAAATGTTTCTTGGCTGAAGGGAAATAACTGCATCCAGCAAAAATAATGCAGAAGAAAGCTGGAAATAAAGTGACAACAAAATTAAGGTATTAAAGCTCCAAAGATCGACATCCTGATAGCTATTTCTGGGAGCTTTCACCCCTCCAAGATAAAGCCAAAAATACTATCTTAATATTCTCTTAGGAATTATCCAAAATTCTGCAGAATAGCATTTTTGGTCGCTTGGCCCTCCTTGATGAAAAACCAAAAAATTTTTGACTTAGGGTAATATCCCATCAGAACTGACAACCTCAAGAATGGAAAAAGAAGTGAATGAAAGTGCCCTGAATGGGGAGAAATGCATCTTCTCATCCTCTTACTCATAAACAACTACTTTGTTATTGAGAACGCAAGAACTTATTAAAATTAGAAAAAGGCAAATGTGTGCCTTTCCAAGGGCAGAGTATAAAAGGGGTATGAAGTAAATTTTGGAGGGAAGAATTAAAACTAAAAGTCCAAAATGTAAAAGCAAAAGGACTTTAAAAAGTATTCAACTGAATTAAATACCACAGCATTTTTATAACTGAAGAACTTACTTACAGAGTTTTCCTTTAAAGGCAGTGGCACTCACTTATAAAAGAAAGAAATGGTTATTTCTCCAGAACACTAAACTGTCTACGTTTTCAACAATCACAGTGGGTTTAGTTTACATTTACGACTGTGGCCTTTAAAGGTACTGGCCTATTTAAATGAAAATCTATTTTTAAAAAAGTGCTTCTGAGTCTACATTTCCCATCTCCATTCTTACCATTAGGCTGCTTGGTGTTCACCCAGTTTCTCCCCTCTGCTAGGTTGGGGGTGTTGATTTAATATGAGTTTAAGAAGAAAGATAACATATTTCCTTTGAAAAATCCAATACATGTCACATTCAAACAATGACACTCCAAATTGATTTATAAGGCCAACCCATGTAATTTTCAAATATGTGAAGAGACCTCAAAGAATGAGATTGCTTTTTTGCCTGATAGGCATGATTGCAGATGAGGTCTCCATTAAGACCATTTCTCACCCTTTAGAAAATTTTAAACGACACCCTAATAATAGTTAACTTCCAAACATAAAATGTTAGGGTTGACACTAGCCCAGTAAAATATATAGTTAATGTATCACAGAAAGCTGACACTTTGCACTTCCAAAGCCCCCTGTATCCAAACAATAAAAAAAAATTACGAAAGTAGGCAATTTTTATCTCCCACATCAAGCATGATTATTGCAATAAACAATGTGATGAAAATGCTGGAGAACCAAAGAAAATACTATACTTGACTGGAAATGCTTTTGCTATGGCTCAGGATCTTGTGAAGTCTTCCAGGAAATACCCGCTCATGCCAGCATGCGTGGCCAATGTGACAGGGAAGCGGATGAAATTTCAGACGCCAGAATGTCCATCATGCTGTGTGACCCCCACTAGTCTCTCATGATACTAAATATTCCTCCTACAATGGCCTTGTTCAAAGGTAAAGTATGAAACCTTGCAGGGATTACAATCAAGAGGTTACTAGCACTAGCTTGTATGTGACTAGGTGTTAGCGGCTGTCTCTTTGGAAAGAAAAGGATATAAACACCTCATAGGGTTATTGTGAGGGTTGAAAGAATTAGTACATGAAAAGGATTTAGAACCATGCCTGCAGATTTTAGATACCGAATAAATTATACACATAAATATATATGTATAGGTATTTCGATAATAGCTATGAATACTGAACAGAAAGCTGGTTTATATCCATAGAATATAAATAAGGGAGAAACTCAAAGCACTGTGAAGCTCTCTTTCCTCCCCAATGAGACCAGGGGAAAGGCTTAAATGTGGTATAGTTTGTAGGGAGTCTATAAAAGTATAAATTATATCCTTATATTTTAAGTTGGCAATCATGACCACAATTATGCTTCTAGCCCTCTCCCTTCCATGGCTGTTAACATTTGAAGATGTCACCCGAAGCTTTCAGGTGCCAATTTCTGTAGAAATACCTTATCTAAAAAGTGTCAAATGCATTAGAACAATATTTCTTTACCTTATTAGAGAGGGAGGTTTTCAGGGGCAACCCCAGTTCTATACATACTTGCCAGTACCCACTCCCAGGGACCACCGCCATATGCATCATATGGAGGAGAACACAGCATACAGAATCTACGTAGAAGTCGAAAAGCAAAGCCATCCAAGACTTTCTCTCAGGTTAAAAAAAATGACAGGCCAGTATCTGGAAAAAAAAAAAAGGCACTTTAACTGTTCATTTTGCAATAATTAAAATATTCTTAATTTATTAGTATATGGAATCTTTTTGTCTAGGGCTGAATCTTTGGAATGAACATTTAAAATGTGTAAAAAACAAAAATCTTCAATGAATAATCAGTTCCAGACAGCTCTGTATGCAGAATATTTTTAATGCAATTCAAACACAAAACACAACACTCAGCATTACTTCTTGACAGAAAACTCTTTTGGGTGGCTCTATGACATGAAATCTGCCGGTGGTAAGGTTTTAAACCTAATGTGAATGCATCTAAGACAAAAGAAAAGGCCAATGCACAAAAGATCTCATGATTTCACTTATCACAAATGTTACTTCAATACGGGTCTTCTCATGTAAGCAAGCTGAAGGTGACGTGATCTTTTGCTATCTTGGTAGACAGCAAGGACTGCAGCCAGGTTATAGCTTACTTGCACTGCCATACTGAAAACTCCAAGAAACGCCAAAGATTCGACAGCCTCAAAATAATCCACTTGGTCATGTTCCCTAAAACATGAGAAGACTGGCCAGCACTACACCTCTCCACCAGAAACCCTGACTCTTCACCATTCCCCAAACCCTTTTTTTATCTATTCACCTAAGCATTTACTGCAAAAAGCCTTAATTAATACTAGCTCATTTTTTAAAAAGCTTAAGACAAGCACCTTTAATGGCATAAATAATATTCTTTTGAAAGTTGCCTGAGATACTTGTATACTTTAATGTAACCATATAGATATGTCTTATAAATGTACCCACTCCCAAAACAAAACTCTCTGAGACCAGTAAGAACATTATCATCTGAGCTAAAGCTACAGCAAATCAAGATCCTAGGGACCCCTGGGTGGTGCAGCGGTTTGGCGCCTGCCTTTGGCCCAGGGCACGATCCTGGAGACCCAGGATCGAATCCCACGTCGGGCTCCCAGTGCATGGAGCCTGCTTCTCCCTCTGCCTGTGTCTCTGCCTCTCTCTCTCTCCCTCTCTCTGTGTGACTATCATAAATAAATAAAAAATTAAAAAAATGTTTAAAAAAAATCAAGACCCTAATTTATAATTAAAAAAAGAGAATGAACAGAAGTCCCTGAATACACAGTTCCTCTTGTTTCAAGCAGACACGTAGTTTTGAAAGAAACTAAAACAGAGAATTGCTGGAAGAAATGAAATCAGTCTGGTCAGTCTGTGGGGTAAAATTACATAAACAGGGATGTAAACTTGTCGGAGTGAACAACAGGTTCCATTGCATGTTTCATAAACTAGTTCTGAAGACCATTCTGAGAGTTGTAGAATAATCACAGAGGCTCTCCAGATGTCTACTTTTAACACTAATTTTATGGTGTAAGTTCCAGTGCTTAAAAAAAAAAATCTTACTTTACAGCCACATTCCTAATTACTGGGTCTGGCCATTTGCGACAAGTTGATTTATCCAGCCTAACTTCTGTTCAAATAACCTGTCACTCCTGCTAACAAATGAAACAAACAGATTAATCTAAGATTTCTATTTTGGCGTAGAGGAGAGGTCAGCAAACATTTTTGTAAAGAACTAGACAGTACATATTTTAGACTTTGTGGGTCAAGCAGCAAAATAGAAGATTTCATGTAGTATTAAATTCAAAATATAATAATAACTGAAAACAATTTTTTATAATACAGACCCACTAATGACAAGAAGGAAATTTTTTTGGAGGGTAATTTCACTTAATTGTGGCATAGTTAATGCTGCCTTGCCATCATATTCATTTCAAATGTTTATTTGTAAAAACAATCCTTAGCTTGTAAACTGTACAGAAACAGGCATTGTACTGGATTTGGCCTCAGAACAGCCACAGTTTGCTAGAGGCTACAGTGAGTCATCGTTAACTACATGGGTTGATTTAGCTCTCTGAGGAAAAGTGGAAGGAACCTGCTATGGTCTGATTATTTATGTTCCCACCTCCGCCCCCCACCTACACTCCCCCCAATTCATATCCTGAAATCCTAATCCCGGAAGGTGATGGTATTAGTAGGTGAGGCCTTTGGGAAGTGATTAGGTCATGAGGGTGTAGTCCTCAAGAATGGGGTTAGTGCTCTCATAACAGAGCTCCCTCCCTAGTCCCCTCTGCCTTGTGAGAATACAAATCTATGGCCTAGACGAGGGGACCCACCTGACAATGCTGGTAACCTGAACTCAGACTTCCAGTCTGCAGAACTGTGAGAAATAAATTTCTGCTGTTTATAAGTTATGTAGTCTTTGGTATTTTGGTATTTTAGTATTACCTGAATGGCCCTGAATGGACCAAGACAAACCACTCTGCGTTTAGTCTCGTGAAGGCCAAGAACCATTTTTCTGGAAGCCCAGTATTCTTGATTGTTTGCAAGCCCATCTTCTCATTGTTCTAGGGTAAAGAGGGATTGAGGGGGACGCTAAGACATCTAGGAGGCAGGTGGTGCTAAAACGTGTCCTTGGATTTACTGCATTTCATTGAATGAAAGACACAAAAAGGTTTTCTCATTTTAATCTCTCTGAAATCAGTCCTTATAATCAATGATCTTATTTAATTAATGAGCGAGAGTGTGTGTGCACACATAGCGGGGATGACAGAGGGAGAGAATCTTCAAGCCGACTCTCCACTGGGCGCAGAGCCTGACTCAGGGCTCGATCTCAGGACACGAGATCATAACCTAGCCGAGACCAAGGGTTGGATGCTTAACCGACTGGTCACTCAGATGCTCCACGATGATCCAATTTAATTGACAAGTTTTTTTTTCTCTTTTGTATTACAAATAAACAATGGGGAGGCTTATAATCAATGGCATCTTAACTTCTATAAAATATGGCAACGTTATCTTTTTCGAAGTTGCAATCCAGCTCCCTTTCAAATCTCCTCACCTATGAGCGACTGCTTTTCTTACTGGAGCTTATATTATGCTTGCAGCCCTTTTAAAAATGCCATCCCCAGTGAAGGCCTTGGGTGAACGTCAGGAAGCTATCGATTTTGGATTACTTGGTAGCTGTGTGATAGGGCAGGTTTAGGGGTGGATTTTATTGTAAAATTAAAGTTTACCTTTAAAACAAAACAAAACAAAACAACAAAGAATTCCTTTCCTTACCAAATGATAGGAGGGAGAGATTTCTTGAGGGCTAGGGCACCTCTCCTTTCAGGAGTAGCTTCCCTAGATGGGGAAAGCTAGCCTGCCTCCCAGGTCGGGAGCAGAGCCTCGTTCCCTTGACAACTGCCTCTCCAAATGTGACACCAGGTGCCACCTGGTGTCCGCATCAAGCAGGCACAACAGACAGGCATCGCATAGAAGGAGGTTTGAAGGATATGCAAAAGTTGGAAAGAAATGAACAGAACCAGGTCAGATCAGCTAAGGCATTACAACATAAGTGTCTGCTTTACCACACGGAATATAAAGGTCATATACGAGTGTACATAATGCAACATAACTGATTTTTTTAGAAAAGCAAAAACAGTCACTGTGGAAAGGGCATCAAATAGAAGTCAGGTGTCCTTGGGATTAATTCTGGTTTTGTCATTAATCAGGTGATTGTCTGTTACTTGACAAGCACTTTCATAGGCACTTGGGCTTAGCTGAATGCTCTACCTAAATCATTTTGTTCAAACCTTATACCAACTTATGAGGTAGACATACTTTCATTAGGAAACTAAGCTCAAGGAGATTAATTCGCTCAAGGTCATACAGCTAATACGTAGAGAAGCAGGAAAAAATACAAATTTTTACCTCGTATCATGCTTGCTACACAGTGGCCACTCATCTTGAATGAAAACAACGCACATCTGCATGATACCAGCAACACCCCTCATAACCACTCACATACGACCCTCGATTCCATGCCCTGAAACGAGCTAGCCCAATGCGTAGGATGTTTGCCTCTCCTCTCTCTTACTGGTGCAATATTCTGGGAAGCAGCACTTGAGGCGGAACTCAGGAAGTCTAACATCATGGAAGACCCAATCCTTTCAGTCAAGGTGCAAAAAAGCAGAAAGAGAAAGAAAGGAAATGGGAGAAAATCTGATCTTTGGTGTGATCAAGGGCTAAAATTCTCACTATTGGTAGTGAAAGCTTTTGCTCACAGGCAAGCATTTGCTCATATTCTGAAGCTGCTATAAAACTTTGCTACCAATCTTGTGTGTGTGTGTGTGTGTGTGTGTGTGTTTGTGTGACCTCCTGGCCCTACCAAAAATCAAATGACTTCCCAGTTAAAGTCAGGGTTCCCAGAGCTATTTCCACCACTCCGAGGCTGTCTGAACTCTCCATCTTTGTATAAATGCCAAACATTGTGTCACATCACGGCAGCAATGGTCTCACCACCCCTGCAGCCCTCCCAGCCATCAATCTCCCCAGCACCACTCACAGATGAGGCTTGAGCCAGCAATGAATCACAGACATAAGGAAAGGAAAATGTACAAACATATGGAGGAAATAAAACTCTCCCAGAAAGTGGCAGGATTTATTTTCGCTCTCCAGGAGCTGTCCTCCAGACTTGCAAACCTCCACCTTCTTGAAAAAGCATCTGGAAGTCCAAAATTACTTTCATCTGGCAAACTCGTGAACTGTGGCTCTGATATTTTGTACCTATTTTCTTGTTAAAAGTTTTAAGGGCACCACAGGAAGAGCATTTTCTCTCATCTTTTACCGTCTTCACTCTTGCGAGGTTTAGGATTAGTTTGGGTAGACTCGTCAAGAAAAAATAATAATAATTTAAATCCTAGGAAGGCTTTGGAGTAAATGAGATCATGTCTATGAAGATTATGTGTAACCTGAAAGTACTGTGTACCAGGGTTCAATTACGAAAACAGAGGGCTGTATTGTGGGAATGGAGGATTTAGTAGAGGAAATGGACTTCTCATGAAATATGGGAGGAGCTCGGGAAGTGAAGGTCTAGAATAAGAGGAACAGTCATGAACCAGTGCGCCTACAGCTCTGGCTCAGATGGACAAGTTATTCGTCTACAACCAGCCTTGGCCCCCTCACTTGTGATGGCAAGGAAGGAGTATCTAGAAACTGACCACCTGTGTTCAAGTCTTGGATCCACCACTTGCTCGATGTATAGCCATGAGCAGCTCACTTCACCTCTCTCTGTCTCATATGCTCCTTTGTAAAATAAGGATGATAACAGCACTGATAGGGTTGTTGTGAGGATTAAACAAAATGATACTTAGAACAGTGCCTAAAAAAATAAGCATTCAGGAGATGTAGCAATCTTTACCATCAGAGGGATGCGATGATACTAAATGAGATATATATCAAACAGCTAGCTCATCAGCTGCACCATAAACAGTGCTCAGTAAACACTAGTTATATGCTATGACGATTTAGGATTTTGGGTCAGAGACATTGTAAGGAGAATGTGGAAAAAAGTCTGGAGGTTGGATATGCCAGGACATGTAAGAGACAAGTAGTATGGCTGGAGGACAGGCTCTGAAGGGGACTGATGGGCAGCGTGACTGGAGACATGTCAAGTCTAAAACAGGAAGCTCTTGACTATCATGTAAACAAAAGCTACAGCATGCCCTGGAGACTGATAAAATGAAAAATTTAAAGATTATCTGGTGCAGCCTGTAGACTAGAATGGGGTGGGGAATCAAATCTACAAGGAGAAAGACTAATAAGTTCTTAAGGAAAAAAGAAAAGTTCTCTCTTTTTTTAAAAAGATTTTATTTATTTATTCATAAGAGACACAGAGAGAGGCAGAGACAGGCAGAGGGAGAAGCAGGCTCCATGCAGGGAGCATGATGTGGGACTCGATCCCAGGACCCCAGGATTACGCCCTGAGCTGAAGGCAGCTGCTCTGAACCACTGAGCCACCCAGGCATCCTGGAAAGTTCTTACAATAAACTAAGACAAGCAGTAATTTAGGACCTGGACTATGACAATCAAGTTGGAAATAAAGAGAGGGAGTAAAGGTATATTCCATGACAAAACTAACAGACCACTGAAACTACTGGATATAATGAAGAGGAGGAATCAAAGGTAATTTTTAGGTTAAGGGAGTTAGAAAAGGTAAGCATTGATGGAAGACGATTTTTGAGCAAGTACAAATGAACTATTCAGGTGACTATGTGTGGTCTGGAGCACAGATCTGAGATTCACCTGGTGAGAGATATTAAGAGTGGAAAACAAAATGCCTTCACTGCCAATCTCTCTTTGAAATATGAGGGAGGAAAAACAAGAAAGAAAAATCAAAAGAGAATGAAAAAAAAAGGAGAACATTTTAAATATAGTATTAGTAAATACAGTATAAGTAAATTGTATTTAACAATGGATGAGTGGGGGTGTCTGGGTGGTCTAGTTGGTTAAGTGTTGAATGATTGGTTTTGGCTCAGATGATAATTTCAGTGTCATGAATTGAGCCCCAGTCAGCTTCCATGCTGAGCACAGAGTCTGCTTGAGGTTCTCTCTTCCTCTCCCTCTGCCCTTCCCATTCATGCTCCCCTCTCATTCTAAAATAAATAAATCTTTAAAAAAAAAAACAATGTATGTGTATATGTTTAAAGGCAAACAACTATAAATGAATAGAACATCATGATCCATTTAGATTCATTCAATGATGTCTAAAATAAAAAAGACAAGAAATAACAAGTGTTGGTAAGGTTGTAAGAAAACAGAATCCTTGTACACTGTTGGTGGGAATGTAAAGTGGTATAGCCATTGTGGAAAACAGTATGGAGGTTCCTCAAAAAGTTAAAAATAGAAATACTATAGATCCAGTAACTCCACTACTATTTACCCAAAGAAAACAAAAATACTAAATTTGAAAAAAATATATTGAAAAAAATATATGCCCTATGTTTACTGCAGCATTATTTATGATAGCCAAGATATGGAAGTAATCTAAGCGTTCATCAATTGACAAATGGATATAGAAGATGTAGTGTACACACACACACACACACACACACACACACAGAGGAATATTACATAGTCATTAAAAGAACAAGATTGTGCCGCTTGCAACAACGTGGATAACCTAAAGGGTATTATGCTAAATGAAGTTAAGTCAGACCAAAAAGGACAAAACCCTTATGATTTCACTCATATGTGGACTCTTAAAAAAATATAAATAAACTAAGAAAAACCAGAATCAGCTTTATAAATACAAAGAACAAACTGATGGTTGCCACGAGGGGTTGGGGGATGGGCAAAAACAGTGAAGGGGAGTGGAAGTTCTAGGCTCCCAATTATGGAATGAACAAGTCACGGAAATAGAAGGCACAGCATATGAAATAGTCAATGACATTGTTAAGCATTGTATGGTGACAGATGGTAGCTACACTTGTGATGAGCATAGTATAATGCATGTATAAGTTTGTTGAATCACTATGCTGTACAATTGAAACTAATGTAATATTGTGTGTCAAATACAGTTAAATCTAAAAAGTTTTTAAGGGATCCCTGGGTGGCGCAGCAGTTTGGTGCCTGCCTTTGGCCCAGGGCGCGATCCTGGAGACCCAGGATCGAATCCCACATCAGGCTCCCAGTGCATGGAGCCTGCTTCTCCCTCTGCCTGTGTCTCTGCCTCTCTCTCTCTCTCTCTCACTGTGTGCCTATCATAAATAAATAAAATAAAATTAAGTTAAATTAAAAAAAAAACTTCAACGAACCAGGAATAGAAATTTCTTAACATGATAAAGAATATCTACCAAAATCTAGAGAAAACATTCTCACTGGCATATCATTAGAAATATTCCTGTCAAAATCAGAAACTAGACAAAAATACCCTCTAATACTATTTCTATTCAACATTTCACTAGAGGTCTAAGCCAGTACAGCAAGACAAGAGAGAGAAATAAAAGGCTCGTACAGAACAAAACATTATTTTCAGATAAAGTGGCCTATTGCAAAATTATTTAAAGTTAACAAATCACTAATAATGTATAATTAATTTTCCTGCAAATTTGCAGAATATAGGTCAATATATAAAAATGAATTGCATTTCTAAACATCAACAGAAAAATATATTTTTAAAAGATTTCATTATAACAGTAGCAAATATATTTTTATATGCACCATATATGTCAATGCACATATCATATATGTATATGTGCATATATGATATGCATATATAAAATATATATGCTCATAGCATATATATTATAATGATGCTCATAGCATATATATCATAATGAATAAATCCAATACAAAGGTGCAGAGACGTTTATGGAGAAAACATTTTTTTTCTTGTTTGCCTTTATTGATGACTGGAAATTTTACAAAGGGTAATTTATAAATTACCACCTTCATAAAATATGAAGAATTGCCCTTCAACCATCCATATGTAAATACAGACACACCCTGTTTTATTGTGCTTCACAGATACTGAGGTGAGTTTTTTTTTGTTTTGTTTTGTTACAGATTGAAGGTTTGTGGCAATGCTGCATCAAGAAAGTCTATTGGCATCATTTCTAAAAATTATTTTTGAATTAGTGTTTTGATCTTCCAAGATTTTATGTAAATTCTAGTTAATTAACATGTGTAATATTGGTTTCAGGAGTAGAATTTAGTGACTCATTACTTACATATAATTCCCAGTGCTCATCACAAGTGCCCTCCTTAATCTCCATCATCCATCTAGCCCATCCCCACCCACCTACCCTCCTGCGACCCTCAGTTTGTTCTCTATAGTTAAGAGTCTCTTTTGGTTTACCTCCCCCTCTTTCCTTCTCTTCTTTTTCCCCTTCCCACACACATTCATCTGTTTGTTTCCTAAATTCCACATATGAGTGAAATTTTATGGTATTTGTCTTTTGGAGGAAAATTTTTTAAATATTAAAAGGTATTATAGATATCCCAAAGTTCATGGATTAAAAGACTATATTATAAAGATACAAGTTTTCCTAAAATTAATTAATCCAACATTAATTCAACTAAAAATCCAGAAATCTTCATGAATTTGACAATATAATTTTAATATGTATATGGAAAAGAAAAGACTAAAAGTGAATATGAAAATTTTTAAAAGAAAAATAAGATTGAAGGAATTGTCCTACCTAACATCAATATTTATTATCCATATATGGTAATTAAGACAATGTGATATTGGCCAGAGGTAAACAAAAAGACCAATGGAACAAAACAGGGACTGTGAAACTGACCCATGCATATCTAGAAGCCTAATATGCAGACTATGTAGGTCAGCACAGCCTCACAGGTCATTAGGTAAAAGATAAGTTATGCGAAAATAATGTATTTTCTCATGTGGAGCAAACTAAAAATATACTCCAACCTCATGTTATAAATAAAAATAAGTTCTAGATGGTTAAAACTTGAATTTGAAAAACCAAGTTTTTAAAAAGTTTAGAATATACTGACCACAGGAATTCATGATTCTCACACAAAACACAAAAATCACAAACCAAAAATGAAAAGACAGATGAGGCAAATGTACTTGCAATGCATATATCTACAAAAGTATGGTGCCCATGATACCATAATAGTAAAAGACTTACAAAAATCAATAAGGAAAAAGACTAATAACTCAAATAAAAAATGAGCAAAGAATATGAACAAGCAATTCTTAGATAAAGCAACCCAATGGCCAATAATACCGTGAAAGGCAGCTCACGTGTGAACAGATGATGAGCAAATGCAGCACAAATTCACTGTAGCTGGATCTGTACGTCAGCAGGGCCAGATGGAGAGCCACTGCTGTTTCTAGTGGACTTGAAGGTGAGCTCAGGCTCTAGCCAGCAATATCATTCTAATGTGTGAACTTCAAAGGGCCTAGTACTGTCCCCTGAGGGCATTTGTAAATCTGTCAACTGTCGCCTGATTCCAAATTGCAAAATCAACCTCCACTCATAAAGTTATGAGAAAATTAGTATATTTATCATGAAAGTGTGAATGTTGTATTCCCTTAAGCTATATAAAAAGGGTGAGATTTCCTTCTGTCTTTGCAATCTCTCTTAGCGGATGGTCTGTGATGTGCATCACATTCTGGTTTAATCTCATTAATAATAAAACGACTTTCTTTCTCTTAAAAAACAAAGATTTTTTTACTCACTAGTAATCAGAAAAATCCAAATTAAAACCATAAGATATCATTACATGCCCATCAAGAAAATTAAAAAAAAAATCCAACAATAGCAAATATGAGGTCATAGAGCAATTACAGCTTTCATACACTGTTGGTGGGAAATTAAACTGATATATCCAGTTTGGAAAACAGTTTGGCCTTGATTAGGAAATTTGAAGAAGCATATACCCTACAGCCCAGCAGTCCCCTTCTTCGCTATATAAACATACCCAAAAGAAACTTACATAGGTACACCAGGATATATGTACTCAAATGTTCATAGCAGCACTGTTTTTAACAGCCAAAACTTGGAAACTAGCCCAAATATGTTTTAAGAGGAAAATTGGCAAACTTCAGCTTCCTGAAACAATATGAATGAATCTCCCAAATATAATTATGTAGTGAAGAATTAACCTTACCCAAAGACACATCTGGCCTTTACCCTTGGCTAGTGGGAGTTGATCTCTAGGCTCCTGGAATGTCATACCTGTGGGCTTTGGTCACCAGATCATCTAACAGGGATTTATGGTGGGGGTTTGGGCTACCCAGTAGCTACTTTACTTCTGGAGGAGCTGCAGACTAGAGGTAAGCTATATGGATAGTCAACCATGGAGCCTAATAAAAACTTGGCTTCAAAGGCTTGGGTGAGCTGTCCAGGCATGGAATCCTCCATGCATATTCTCACACACTGGTGCTAAGAAAGTAACACTATCCATGATTCCACAGGGAGAAGATGACTGGAAGCTCCATGTATGCTAGTTTCCTGGACTCTGCTGTACGCATTTCTTTCCTTGGATGATTTTAATCTGTATCCATTCCCTATCATAAAACTATAAATGTGAGTATAGCAGCTCTCAATGTATTCAGTGAGTCCTTGAGTAAATTATCAAATGTGAGAGTAGCTCTTGGAACTCCAGAATTCACAGTTGGTGTCAGAAGTGAGGGTGGTCTTGTAGACTGTACCTCCTTCCCCAGTTTTGCAATGATGTTCAGAGAAAGAAGCAAGTTACGTGCATTCCATATAATACCATTTATTTTAAAAATCCCAAATGGGCGGGATGCCTGGGTGGTTCAGCATTTGAGCATCTGCCTTCAGCTCAGGACGTGATCCTGGAGTCCCAGGATCGAGTCCCACATCAGGTTCCTTCCATGGAGCCTGTTTCTCCCTCTCCCTGTGTCTCTGCTCTCTCTCTCTTTCTGTCTCTCATGAATAAATAAAATCTTTAAAAATAAATAAATAATAAAAATCCCAAATGAGCAAAACAGTGAGGGTCCTGCATCTCTCTGTGCAGGTTGTACACTGCACAATTTTAAAGAACACTTTCTCTATCACAACCTTTGTAAACAGTGCCTCTCTGGACTTGCATAAGCACACACTGCTCAGCTGGACAAGGAAGTATCATAACAAACATTTTTAATAACAGTATAAGGCATATATGAGACTGATAATCCCAAAGTCCAGAACACTGGGTATCCCTGGGGGGGGGGGGGGAGGAGGAAAATAATCAAGAAAGCACATAGAGGGGATTTCAGTTACAGCCATAATTTTCTTTCTTGGACTGGGTGATGGATGCTTGGGTATTCTTTATATTACTGTTTTTGCAGTTTCATATGCATGGAATATTTCATTTTTTGAAACTCTGTACTTAGGGGACAGAAGGAGGAAAATATCCAGAGAAGGAGACAAGGTCAGAGATAGAGATATAAGGAAAAAAATCAGCAGAGCGCAACATCAGGGAAATCAAAAAAGGAGTTATAAATAGGACACAATGTTGGCAGTGCTGCAAGGAGCCAAGGAGGATAAGAAGTGATTTGTGGATTTGAAAATTAGATCATTTTGGTCTTTCAACGAGCAGTTTCAACAGATCAGCGAGGGTGAAATCAGATTGTGGGAGGCTGATGAGAGAGCAGGAAGTGATGTGGAAACAATGAGTGTTGATGCCACTATCTGGAGGTTCAGCAGGAAAGGAAGTGGAATGGGAACTGTGACTGTAAAAATATCATGGCTAAAGGCAAGAGTCTTGCTGGGCTGAATGAATTCATGTTGAAACCTAGCCTCCAGTGGGATGGTATTAGGAAGTGAGGCCTTTAGGAGGTGATTAGTAATGAGGATAGAGCCCTCATGAATAGGACTACAGCCCCTATAGAAGCAACCCCTGGTCCCTCTGCCCCTAGTTTGGAGCCCCTAGTCCCTCTGCCACACAAGGACCGAGGGAGAAGACAGCCATCTATGAACCAACATGCGGGTCTCACCAGATGACAAATTTGCCGAAGCCTTGATCTTAGACTTCCCAGCTCCCAGAACTGGGAGAAATAAATGTCTGCATTTATAAGCCATCCAGTCCCTGCTATTCTGTTATAGCAGACTAAATGAATTAAGGCAGAGTCTTTTAGGTTTTATTTTGTTCTTCAGGAAGGAGAGGACACTTAAAAGCTGCTGGTAGAGAAGGAGAAATTAAAGATTGGAAAGAAAAACATAATTTCATTGTCATTCTTTGGGAATATTTACTCTCTTCATGTACATTCTGGAAGACCAGCTGGAAGTGATTTAAATAGTTTCCTTATCAAAGTCTTAAGTTACAAAAAAAAATGATTTGTACATTTGGAAATTTGAGTGCATTTCTCTGTCAGATGCATGTACAAAGGATGGCTGGTTTCCATGCTAGTCTTTTTAACTCACACAGAGTCAGCAATAGGCTAAAACCGGTGAATCTACCTCATTCCCCGTAAATGCCATTCCCTGACCAGCTAGCAAAAGTCGTAAGACAAAACTAGGAAGAAATAGTTTTTAAAACCTTTTTCTGGAACTCAGGCGCTTGAGTGAAATACAGGGATGAGGGTAGGAACAACTACATTGACATTTTTGTTAAGAATGTTCTGAAGGGGGGATCCTTGGGTGGCTCAGCAGGTTAGAGCCTGCCTTTGGCCTAGGGCATGATCCTGGAGTCCTGGGATTGAGTCCCACATCGGGCTCCCTCCGTGAAGCCTGCTTCTGCTCTCTCTCTCTCTCTCTCTCTCTCTCTCTCATGAATAAGTAAATAAAGTCTTTAAAATAAAATAAAATTCTAAAACAAACAAACAAAAAAACAAACAAAAGGAATGTTCTGAAGGGGCATTTAATTGCTCAAGGCTGCTAATTATGATAGCCACTGGCCCTTTTGTTCAAGGTCAAGACTGAGATAGGAGCTAGATATGTCAGGTCATTCCTCCAAGTTGACATTTGTACCCAAGTTTTTCATAGAGGCTGAGCACGTGTGAAAAAACAGCTTGAGCCCTGTCCACGGCTGTGGCAAGCAGTAGGCACGCACACAGCTGCAGTGGAGGGGGTGAAGGGAAGAGCTAAGACCCTCCCTCAGAGGGAATCACTCCTTTAGGAGTAAGTCTGGCCTGGCACACAACGAAGCCATAGGGCCAGAGGACCTGAACGCAGCATGGCCCCTGGCTCACTACCTGGGCGCTGAGATTGTTGGTACATGAGCTGTTTCATGAAACCTGGTAACATTCTTACATCCAACAGATTCTGTTTTGTGAGACCCCCAACACACACACATACACACAATAATCGGTCCCAGAGGACAGAAGCTGCCGTCCTCTTCCTGCACTTAAGACTGAGCATACAGGGGCCAGGATCTGTAAGGCCGGGTCTGCCCTCCACGTCAACACGGGCACAGATCCCATAAAGACCGCTGCTTGCAACAGTATCGCAATAACCCGGAAGTAGCTTGGTCAGCAAGGCCAGCAGCAAGCGGCAGCCAGGAGCAACAGTGGTCCCAGATCTATGTAAGGCTCGAGGACTCACCTGTACACCGGAGGGAAGGGGCAAACAGGTAGGACAGGGCTTGCACCCTGGAGGGTAGGCATGCAACCAGCGAGACTTGGGAGTTGGGATTAACACAAGCTCATTCATATACACAGACAGCTACGGCTTGGGCTCATTTGAGCAACACATCGACATTTGGCGCAATTACAGCTTCCTTTTTCTTGATTCCTGTGAATCAGGAACTACTCTTACTAACTTTCATGACAGTCGTTTTTAGCTCACAAATGGAAGACCACGAAATTTCTCCAAAGCAAAAGTTGTTTTTTCTTTTTTCTCATTCTGTATAGATTCTTGCTTTCTATCTTAACTTCACAGTCCTGCCCAGTCTTTCTCAAGTTATTTTTATCTTGCTTTTGTTGATTCTTCTACAAACAAGAATGTTGGCTCAGCTGGATGGAGTCATTCTTCAGATGCCCACATCCTGGCCTCTCACAGACCTCATGTCTTCACCCCTCAGCAGGGCACTGCGGCTGGTCAACCAGGCTTCTGGTCCACATTCTAACTGAGAATGATTCCCCGAAACATAACTAATTTGGTAGCCTTAGCCTAACTCTCCAAATATCTAGCCACAGGCCACCCAAACCCAGGCAGGGTGGAGAAGCCACAGGAAAGAGGGAGTTCCCTATCCCCAGAAAAGGGTGAAAGGAGGCTAAGCTGCCCTCAGGTAGAGGTGAGAAATTCAGGGTCTGCCTCTCCAACTTCTCAAAGATTTACAGAGCTGCCTTTTCCATCAAAGTAATAAAAATAGAAAGTGAGAGCTATGGGATGGCAAGGAACCTTGAATTCCAGCAAGTAAACAAAAACTAGCCTGTCTGTCAGCCAAAGGTTACGGGAAGCAAGGAAAGGAGAAACGGAGGAGGAGGGTTTTCCCTACATAACCGTGAGGGGGGGGGAGAGGGCGAACACTGGCAGGAGGAGAAAGCACGTAGGGTAATGAGAGGATTGCAAGTGGGACAAGGAACAGAGTGGAAGGAGGGGAGACAGCGCTATCAGTGTGACCACTTGTATACAAGGGGCTTTCAGAAACCTACTATAAAGGACAAGACTCTCCATAACAACTTTGCCAAAAACCAACGTGGTGGACCCACTCCCTCCATATCTAGTAATCTCCGTAGCAACCGCTGACTTGTAGAGAAAGCAGAACTACCCAGTACCATGACTTTCACAGATTCCCAACTAATACACAAATTCAAACTTCTGTGCTTGGGGAAGGCATGGAGCTGTGCAGAAGGAGAAACAGGGCAGCCAACAGCTTATGGGTTTTGATGATCCCATGGGATATCTGTTGGGAACAGGCTGATATGATCCATGTCCCATTATCTAGATATGGCCTAGAATGGTTATTCAATCACATATATTACCTGATCTTTTTTTTAAATTTTTTTTTATATTACCTGATCTTAAACTTAAATGCTCTCTGTGTTTACACTGCTTACATAAATAATATATCGCTTTGGTCATTAAAAGTCAGTAAATTAGTATTCTGGATTGGGAAGGAACAGAATACTATCTGGAATAAGATTGTTTTTAGCCAAATGTGTTTTGTTTATCAGCTGTATGATTCCCTTGTGATACCAGAGGCCAAACCCATGTCTTCTCCTTTTTTAAAAAATTTAAATTCCAGTTAATTAACAAACAGTGTAATATCGGGTTCAAGAGTAGAATTCAGTGATTCATCACTTACATCTAACACCCAGTGCTCATCGTAACTAGTGCCCTCCTTAATACCCATCGCCCACTTAGCTCATCTCCCAGTCACCTCCTTCCGTCAACCCTATTTGTTCTTATTCTCTACAATTAACAGTCTCTTATGGTTTGTTTCTCTCTCTCTCTCTCTCTTTTCCTCTTCCCATATGTTTATCTGTTTAGTTTCCTAATTCCACATAAGAGTGAAATCATTGCTGTTTGTCTTTCTGGGACTGACATATTTTGCTTATTATTAGCACAATACATTCTAGATCCATCCACATTGTTGCAAAAGCCAAGATTACATTCCTTTTGATGGCTGAGTAATATTCTATCACGTCTATATATAATTTATATAAATTTATAGCCCAGATAAAGGCTATATTTATAAATCGTTATCATTATATTATTATATATTATATATATAATCTTTTTATTATTCATTCATATGTCGATAGACATTTGGGCTCTTCCCATAGTTCTATAGCTTAGCTATTGTTGATAACGCTGCTATAAACATTGGGGTGCATGTGCCCCTTTGATTCTGTATTTTTGTATCTTTTGGGTAAATATCGAGTAGTGTGATTACCGAGACATGGGGTGGCTCTATTTTTAACTTTTTTAAAAAAGATTTTATTTATTTATTCATGAGAGACAGAGAGAGAGAGAGAGAGAGAGAGAGAGGCAGAGACACAGGCAGAGGGAGAAGCAGGCTCCATGCAGGGAGCCCGATGTGGGACTCGATCCCAGACCACGGGATCATGCCCTGGGCTGAAGGCAGATGCTCAACCACTGAGCCACCCATCTGCCCCTATTTTTAACTCTTTGAGGAACTTTCGTGCTGTTCTCCAGAGTGGCTGCACCAGTTTGCATTCCCATAAACCATGGAAGAGGGTTCCCCTTTCTCTGCATACTCCCCAACTTCTGTTGTTTCCCGCGTTGTTAATTTTACCCATTCTGACAGGTGTGAGGTGGTATCTCACCACGGTTTTGATTTGTATTTCCCTGATGATAAGTGATGCTGAGCATATTTTCATGTGTCTGTTAGCACCTGGATGTCCTCTTTGGAGAAATGTCTACTTATGTCTTCTGCCCATTTCTTAACTGGATTATTTGGTTTTTGGGTGTTGAGTTTGATAAGTTCCTTAATATATTTTGGATACTAGCGCTTTATATGATACCTTGGCAAATATCTTGTCCCATTCTGTAGGCCACCTTTTAGTTTTATTGATTGTTTCCTTTGCTGTGCAAAAGCTTTTTATCTTGATGAAGTCCCAATAGTTCACTTTTGCTTTTGTTTCCCTTGTGTCTAGTGAGAAGTTGCTGCAGCAGAGCGCAGAGGTTGCTGACTGTGTTCTCCTTTAGGATTTAGATGGTCTTCCATCTCACATTTAGGTCTTTCATCCATTTTGAATTTGTGTATGGTCTAAGAGTGGTTCAGTTTCATTCTGCATGTGTCTGTCCAGTTTTCCCAAGACCATTTGTTGAAGAGACTTTTTTGCATAGGATATTCTTTCCTGCTTTGTCAAACATTAGTTGACCATATAGCTGTGGGTCCATTTCTGGGTTCTCCACTCTGTCCCATTGATCTATGTGTCTGTTTCTGTGCCAGTACCATACTGTCTTGATCAGTACAGCTTTGTAATACAGCATGAAGCCTGGAATTGTGATGCTTCAAGATTTGGTTTTCTTTTTCTTTCTTTCTTTTTTTTTTTTTAAGATTTTATTTATTTATTTATTCATGAGAAACACTGGGGGAGGGGCGGAGAGGCAGAGACACAGGCAGAGGGAGAAGCAGGCTCCATGTAGGGAGCCTGACACGGGGCTCGATCCCAGGTCTCCAGGATCACATCCCAGGCTGAAGGTGGCACTAAACTGCTGAGCCACCCAGGCTGCCCTGGTTTTCTTTTTCAAGATTGCTTTGGCTATTTGGGGTCTTTTGTGGTTCCAGACACATTTTAGAATGGTTTGTTCTAGCTCTGTGAAAAATGCTGGTGGTATTTTGACAGGGATTTCATTAAATGTGTAGATTGCTTTGGGTAGTATAGATATTTTAACAAATCCATATCTTCTTACAAACCAGGGGCTGAGTCTGCCACACAAGGCAAACAGAACTGATGTTGGGAAACTCCTGACCTCCAGCAGGTATCATCCCAGTTCTATTCCCTCTTGTTCTAGGTTCCTAGAACCCATCCTTTAACTCATCTCCTGCACCCTCTGATCCTTCTTTTTCAGCAGCTGCCCCTCATTTCTCCATTTCTGACCACAGGTCTTTGCTGGTGACCTTCACTGGAGGCTCCCTACCACACCCACTTTCCTTCAGCAGCTGCTGCTTGGCTGTCTTCCCTCCTGGTGTGCACAACACCAATAGGCTTCCATGACAAAGGCTGTGCTCTAGACTAGCTGATCAATAAAAGTCATACCAAATAAATTATAATACATTTGTTGTCCCCATTCTAATTTTGACCATTTTTCTTCATGCCTTTTAGGAATCCCAATTTCAGAGGGTGAAATTACATGAATCAAGTGTCAAACTCATATCCACAGGGTCTGGTAGGTAACATAAATGACTGAAACAAATGGATATGGAGGCACTAGGACATAATGGGGACTGAGGCAAACTAAAGATTACATGACTCATCTCATGAAGATACAGCCCAAACTCAGCTTGAACCAAATGTTATGTGGGAACAAACTAGGGCCCACTCATTGCAGATCCTTTAATTTTTTTAAGAAGTCCCTTATTTTTTTTACGCTGGTAACTAAGTTAACATTAAATATATATATTTAATGTTTTATATACACACACACACACACACATACACTGTATGAACCAACAGTGTGAGGGACAAAATAAACACATACAGTATATATATATAAATATACTGTATGAACCAACACTATGAGGGACAAAATAAAGACACCTGTAACCCCAGTTTGTGACATGTGACATATTGGTTAATAATAGAAATGTCAATAGGGCACTGACCTGTGAATCTGTAATGGATGGCAGCAGATAATGACCATGGGCGACTTCATGACTCTCCAGCTTCCATCATATTCTGATGAGGAGCAGAGAAATGAATTCTAGATGGAAGCTACATAATATTATTTGTTTTTTCCTCCTGGTTAGGTGAAAAAAAAAAAGAGCGATCAATAATGTATTTTAGGGGCAACTCAATCAGGCCAAATAGCCATGAACTAAAGTCTGGTTCCAAAGTAACACACAGCTACAGAGAAACTAAATTCATATCTCTAAATCCAGGGAGGTTTTGAGGGTGGGAGGGTTCAAAGTGAACACAAAGTGAGCTGGAGCCTAGCCTCTGATTTTCTAGCAATTAAGGTACTCAGAGTAAGACTTACACAAATGTGACAAGAAGAATTATGCTTTACTTATATGCACCCAGTGACCACGTGCCTTTCCTAAAGGATTCCTATTACCTTTGTACCCCCATCCCCTGCACAACCTGCCCTTATGATCTTAATTTACCACCTCCCAAGCAGTGTACTTAGGCTCAGGTTATATGAATAAGCTTGCTAAAACTCTAATTGTCTGAGCCCCAGGCTATTAGGTGGGCATATGGCAGCTGGAGTCCCTCAGCCTGTCACCTCAAACCACAAATAGCCCAATCTGTTTATCCTAATGCAATATAAAATATTATTATTTTTGATGTGACACAATGAAGACTAGAAAGCATAGCTAATGCCTCTGTCTGCAGGGTTCTTTACGGATGGATTTGCCTTGGAGGTGACCTTCACCTCTGTCATCGATATGCTGCTCAGATTGCCCTCCAGGACTGAGGCATTTGTTTCTCTAACTTCTGGGAGTGTTGTCAGCTAAAGCTCTTGGCTGAGTCCCTCATCGGGGCTCATGTTTTGCTGAAGAGAGCCACCTAACTCAAGGTCACCTCCCTTCTCAAGGACAGCCTGTAAGCAACAACTGTTCAATATAGGAGATGGGAATGAAGTCCTGGCTCCCACTCCAATTCTAGTCAAGTTTGAGCCACCCCAGCCCCAGAGCTCCTTGTAAATTTAATGGAGGCCTCTGTTTCAATGCATCATTGTTTATTTTCCCTTTCTGCCCAATCCTGCCTTCTTCTCTTCCTGCAGGTGCTGATCCCAGGAGCATATCCAACAAGCTTTCTGCTTGCAAATCTCTGTTTCTCAGTTGGCCTCCCAGAACCTGCCCAAGATGACGTCTAACTCAACCTTTATTTCACATAAAGGTCAGCCCTTCTGGAAACATGTAGAAACATAACTGAGCATAATCTTGCCATCTTGGATGAATCTCATTTCAACATCCATTTCCCACATAGATCATGAGGCCTGCCTGTTTTCAGTATACTGGACTTCTTTAGTGAGGTTTAGAAAACAAGTTTTATACACTTGGGAAGAGAAGTGAATCTGGATTACAGGAAGTAAAATTTCCCATTCTAACATCCTCCTCCATGTCAGGCCAACCACAAGCATCAGAAGCTGCTGTCCATGAATACACTCAGGATTGGACTGTCCATGCTATTATGCTTAGAAAATAATTACAACACTAGTAACTATTACTACCATTAAAAACCTACTATGTCATAAGCTCCATATTAAAAGTTTTTAAATATAAGATCTTTAATTTTTCCAACAAACCCAATAAGTAAAATATTACTAACCTTTTCTATATACCAATAAAGTGAGGAGAGTCTAATTAACTGAGGCCACACCATCTGGAGCTGGGATTAAAAACAGAATTTTTCTGCCTTTGAGCCTAATCATGTTCCTCTGCACCAACACTACCTGTCCTTTATTCTTCCCAACTCCCAGATGTTCACAGTTCATAGTTGAGTTTGGAGGGAAAGCCCCATGACGGCAGGATTTTTGTTCTCCACACAGTGGCTGGCATGTGGTAGATGTCCAATTAATTCTTTGTTTGTTTGCTTGTTTAAGTGAATGAATGAATGAATGAATGAGATCCAGGGACACCATTCTGCCAGTGGGGACTCAGGTATCACAGAACACTGAGGAATATGCATGTCTGATTTCATTTGTTTCTGAGCAAGCAGCAGCTGCTAGCTCATACAGTTGCCCAAATCAGAAGAGGAGCCCCTTTCTCAAGACAGTCTTATCCACCTAACAGAAAACTGTCCTCCTATATGGATTTGTTAAAACAAGACACTTAAATGCCATCTACTCAAAAATAATAACTATACAGATCTATGATGTCTATGCTGTGGACACTGTCCTCTTTAATGTGGCGCTGTGTGCACCAGACAATCTACACAGCCATGATGTGGCTTCTCTGTCTAGGACTGGCCAGTTTATGCTTTTGTCTAACTAGGTATTGGAGGCAGATTTGCCTTATTGCCTGACAGCCGGACTCTAGTTCATATTTGTTTTTAATTCCTCACTCAGCTACCTTTTGTCAACTTTGAGATAATGGCCAAAGTCTCAGAAAGTTTGCTGGATGATAGTCTCAGCATTACCCAGGCTTCCCACTCTGTAAGGTTCCTGCTTTCAGAGAGCTCTCTTATCACTCTTTGATGGAGAGCTATTTTCAAGAGCCATACAATTTCCTGACATTCTTCTTTGCTTGTTGAAGACAAATTCTCTTGAGAGAGTACAATATCTTAAGTACTTTAAAAACACTGTGAATGCCATTGCCTCCCTTTTGAGTCAGGCTTTCTTTCTCATCAGTAATCTTCCCCTCTGACCTGCTTTTTATAGTCTGTTTTACTCCCTTTGTCCCAGACAGATGAAACAACTGGTCTGGAAAAGGTCAAATTCAGCATGCCAAAATAATATATATTTCTACATTTCCAATGAAAAGAAAGGCAAATTGAAAGATAAAATTAACCAATCTGTCTCTGATGTTCCTGAGGAAGAGATGCCAGAAATGTGAAATTGTGAATACTCTTTGATCAGGGATGCTCAGATGCCAATATATAAACCAACGGAGCATTTTATTTTATATACAGTCCTTTACAAACAAAGGGCAGGAGAAAAAGTGAAACAAAAAGAATATAACAGGCTACCCTACTGTTAAAAAATGTAATAAAGCCAAGGCAAATCTGACAGGAACCAAAAATCTAGTTGGTCTAATTCCAGAAATACTAAAGTGAACAAGATTTGTGTGTATAAATAGGTCACAGTAAATAAATACCAACTTTTTTTTTTGATGATCAGTTCCGCCTATTTGCCATGGCAACCAAACTAAATCTTAACATCCCAAGCAGACCTAAGTTGTTCCCACATTTGAGAACCCATTGCATTTTGTTTGTTCTTCTGTTTGGAATATTTAATACGTTGTATGGAATTTTCAGCTCACTCATCCATCTTTTCCCCATTGGATTGTTATTCCTTGTGGCAAGAACCACATATTACATATTTCTATATTACCAGCGATGAGTATAATGCTTGATACATCAGGGGTGTCCACAATGAAAGCAGGACAGGAAAGTAGGAGTCGAGTCAGTTAGACATTTTTATGGACAAAGTGTTTGTGTCCCTTTAAAATCCTATATGGAGCTTTAATCCCCAATGTGATGGTATCTGGAGGTAGAGCCTTAGGGGAATAATTAGGTTTAGAAGAGATCATGAAAATGGAATGCCCATCATGAGATTAGAGCCCTTTTAAGAGAATAAAGAGAGCAGAGCCCTCTTTCACCACCATGTGAGGATACTGCAAGAAGGCAGCCTTCGATAAACCAGGAAGTGGGCCCTCACCAGAACCCATCCATGCTGGCACTCTGATCTCAAACTTCCAGCCTCCAGAACTGTGAGAAAGAAGTGTCTGTTGCTTAAACCATCCTGTCTGTGGTACTTTTGCTATAGCAGCCCAAGCTAAAACAGATGTTTTTCCATTGGTACAGAGGAATCAGATAACTGATTCTTTATTATGAAACCTTGCTTTTAGATAGTAAAGCAAGAGATGTCATTAGTAGCATCCCAAAGGCTCCAAGGACAATGTCCATAATAGAATATTTTTTCCCTCACAGTGTTATTAATACATTGATTTCCTTTCATTTTTTCCTGAATTTGCTGAAAGTCATCCATTTCCCAGAAATCTATGTGTATTGTCCTATTGCATACAATGACTCAAGCAATGACATACAGGGACCTAGTGGGAATCTGTGACCCTTGCCATATTGGGCATGAAGCAAATGAGCAGAATTTCTATAACCAATGTACTAGGAAAATGTTTAGTGATGCTACATAGCAAGTGCCATGTGATACACAAATGAAGGCTCTCATAGAGAAACCCTGCCCACCAAAGACTTCTAACATCTTCTAACATTCCACCATATTCAAGGATAATCCAGCAGAGGGTTTACAGACCACAGAGAATAACTACTCTGTAAAAAGAGTAGTTTCTGGCATAATCCAGTACAGAACATTGTGATCGGGATGGTAGCAAACATCACAGCTAACACTTGAGAGCACTGACTACCCGCCAGGCACTTTGCTAGGTACTTAACAAGCACACATCCTTGGAGCCATCCAGGGAAGAAGGCACTCTTGTAATATATATTTTATGGATAGAAAAAATCTGAGGTTTATTAAACAAGTTAGTATTTCACCTAAGGTCTCATAGAAAGTAAGAAGCAAAGCCAGGCCTAAGCCCTACTCTGTCTCTGGAACTCTGTACTTTGAGCAAGTGTGGAAACAGAAATCAGGCGTGGTAAACAACATCAAAACTTACCAATATGTTCGGGGTCTTCTCTCCCACTGAACATGTGGGTGGATTACATGGCCTTACCCATTTAAGTTAGTCTTGGTCCACTTTGGCTAATGGAATGACATAACATACTTCAGGTCAGAAGCATTTAAGATCAAGAATGCAATCTGCTACTTCTACCATAGCAGAGCCTAACGCCCCATGTTGACATAGCAGCATCAACCAATGTCTACTTCAGATATGGGACCAAGGATGATAATAGAGAAGGACCTCCTTATGGGCCAGGCCAAGGGCTGTGGAGATTGATGGACTGAGAGACTTCCCTGGAGATCAAATAGCGCTCAGACTAGGAATATTCCTCCTCAGACTAGGAATAGGCCTCACCACCACAAGGCAGTGAGTTTTCAGATTTGCTCCAAGCCGGTCACTGCCATGTGTCTCTCATTTTTCCTCTTTCAGAATGTGAACATTTATTAAAGTTATTCTGTCCCTGATCTACTGGGAGGGCCCTAGGGGAGGGGCAGGTGACTTGTGTTATTAGCTCACAGAGTTTCATGGGGATCTGGGATTCTCTCTTTTGCAGGAGGTTATGATCTAAATGTTCATATGTTGGAATCCTAACTCCCAGGGTAATGATATTAGGAGGTGATTAAGTCAGAATGCTCATGAATGGGATTAGTGTCCTTATGAAAGAGACTCAAGAAAGCTCCTTCTCTTACCAAGTGAGGACACAGAGAAAAGATGCCATCTATGAACCAGGAAATGGGCTTTCACCAGACACCAAATCTGCTGGCATCCTGATCTTGGACTTTCCAATCTCCCTAACTATGGGAAATAAGTTCCTCTTGTTCATATACTACTCCATCCCTGGTATCCTATTACAGCAGCCCAAAAGACTAAGACAGGGCATGGAAACATATTCCATGTAGGGAAAAAAAAAAGTGAACCTAATACATGGTTACCAGATTATAGTAGGCATTATAAGCACTACCAATATTTCTCTTCTCCTCTTCTTCTAGGGATACTAGAGGATTGTACTTCTCTCTCTCTTGAAGTTAGGCATAGCCAATGGTCTTGCAATGGGACAGGAGTAAAAATGATGTTTCACTTCTGGGTACATGTGTTTAGGATCCAGTGCATGATCATCCATGCTTGTTTTCCCTGTCATAGCAAACTCTGAAAACCTGCGTTTTTTCACAGATTAGGAGCAATGTCAGGAGATGATAAAGCTTTCACAGGCCTGGGCCCCAGGATGACCACTGAGAACACTGTCCCCGGCCGACACAAGTTAGATATACAGTACTAGAAAAAAATGAAAACTTTATTGTTTTAAACACAGAGAGTTTAAGGATTGTTTGTTGTCATAGCCGATTCTGATAATACTCTAAGACTTAGAATTATGAGAGCCCTGATGTTAGAAGTTTGTATCCCAGCTCAGATTGGACTTTGTGGGAGAAGGAGTCTAAAATGAACCCAATCTCTTCATTAACACACTGATCAACACCTGCTCCTTAGTGAAGAAGAGGCGAAATAAACCAGAGGTTATTGTAAATGCACATATATAGTAAAAGAGATATAGTTTAGGGAGCCACTCATTTGCCAAAGTGAAACAAAACAAAACAAAATCTTTATTTATCTTCCAAAAGAACGGACTTAAAGAGCCTTTTAGAGATCCCCAGAGAGAACAATTCCCAGGTAAGAAACTCCTGGAACAGCAGTATTTCTCATAATGTGGGATGTGAATACATTATGTTAGAATCACTGGAGTATTTTTTCAAATCCAAATCCCTAGGCCGTACCACTAAAACTCACTGCTTTAGCAAATTCTGTTTCAAGGAGCCTTATTTCTGTTGAGTATGCCACATATTATGCTCTGATTTTTCCTAGAGTTACATAATTCCCATGCACTACTCCCACAATCCCTTTAGATCAATAAATGTTTTAAGACCATTCAGAATTCCTTCGGAATTAATGCCCAAACTAATACTAAAAAGTGAATTATAATCGTCTGGCCTTTGAGCAGGTATTCTTTGTGGACTTGAAATAAGGAAAATTCCATTTCAATTACCAGTGAAATAATATTTGAAATATTCTTTGGTATTATCGTCAAGAATATTAAGCACCAACCATATTCTTAATTTTAACCATCATTCTGAGCATCAAGTTTGCCAAGGTAATGGTCTCATTTCTCAAGGAATTCTACAGTTACCTAAATAAACAAATATAGTTGTTTCTCACTATTTGTCATTAGTATGTTCTATAAAGTCACCACAAACACTGACTTAGTGAATATTGAGCCACTGCTCCTAAGAAATATGGAGTTAAGTTCCTGTAAGCCTCTGATTACACATTTGTCATCTGATAAATACATAACCTTGCTTTCTGTGTATTTCTGTTCAAAGACAACTTACTTGATATATGTTGCTGGTCAACAAAGCTTATGTAACACACGTGTTTTTCTCTGAAAGGCACATCACAGTCTTCTTGCACTTAGGAACACTACACAGCACTTCAGCACTATGCTGGGCGGAAGGGCATTTTAAATGAAATCACCAACAAAAAGCACAAAAATGTGAAAATGTGTCACAAAATATACCACCAAGAAGACTCTTGTTGACAGTATGAGAGCTGAAACAAGAAGGCAAAGCATTGCTAGTGTGACCTCAGTTGGGAACATTTACGATGAGTGGCTCAAATTTTTTGCTTCTGTGAATGTACCCATAAGTGACCATGAAAGGTCCACAAGTATTGATTTGTGGGTTACAGATACATTTTAGCAAGTAGGAAAATTGATAAATATGTAACGATGAATAAATGAGGAGAGACTGCATATATATAACATGCAAACTGCTGTAATGGAAGCACAGACAAGGCACAATGGGTTTGCAGAGGAAGTAAAGAACTTGGTGCATGGGGAGGGAAGGCAGAAAAGCCATCAGAAAGGAAGTAATGTTTCGGGCGCCCAGGTGGCCCAGTCAGTAAGGCATCTGCTTCCAGCTCAGGTCACGATCTCAGGTCCTGGGATCAAGCCCCGCGGTCTCCCCACTCAGTGGGGAGTCTATCTCTCCCTCTCCCTCCTGCTCGTGCGTGTGTGTGTGTGTGTGTGTGTGTGCATGCTCTCTCCCTCTCTCCCTCAAATAAATAAATAAAATCTTAAAAATAAAGAAGTAATGTTTAGCAAAGACTTGCCATGTGAACAAGAATTGGACCCACAGACAAACAAGAAGAGAGCGTTCCAGGAAGAGGAAAACGTGTGTGGGAAGAATGAGATTGAACAGACTAGCAGGCAACAATCCTGAAAGGCCTCGTACTCCATGCTAAAGGGGTGAAGAGCAGCAAATGCTAGCCTAGTTAATTGAGCAGACTCTCCCAATTTGCATTTCCCTTCTATTTGCCACCTTGCTACCCCACTGCCAAGTACCAGGAGAGTGTAAATAATTATCTTCAGAATAGCAATTGTTTGCCCTATTCCTTTTGTAATTTCTCCTACTTAAATTTCATTTCTAAGCATGGCTCGCCTGAAAGCTTCACATTATGATTTATTCACTGAGTAATTTCGCATTTAGGAGACAATGTTTTGGCAATGTTTTGATTAGATGAGAATCCAAGGCACAGAACATGACATGAATCAATATCTGTCTAATCCTCAGATAACTACAACTCAATCACATAAAACCAGTCAGAGTGGCTATGATGTCTACCGTGTATCAGTAGCACGTCTTTAGCGACGGAGGGGAAATACCACCAAGGAATGAGTTTCTGTGTATCTGGAAATCAATCAATTCAAAGACTGGACAATTTAACTGGCCTGTCAACTGAGTGGGATTTACATACCTGGGGGCCCTGTACTTGTTGTTGTCATTGTTTTAAGTACCTGGGGTCTTTTTGTTGCTTTGCTAGACCTTAGAGAGAGAGCGCAGGCAGGACTGTCTTTCAATCGCCAAACGGAATTGCCCCAGGTACGTACCCAGGTGACCAGATGTGGCCACCAGGCAGCTGTTCAGGCCACTCTAGCCCACCATCTCTTTCATCATTATAATCCCTTAATTATCCTTCTTATGCTCGTCTTACTTTCTCTCCCCTCCGTTCTCCACATTCCTGCCAGCGTGACCTTTTCAAAGTAGTAAAAACAATAATAATAATAAAAAAACAATATACTACATCTTAGCTTAGAAATCTTCCCAAACTGACCTTAGCATAGTTTCAAGACCCAGCTTGCTCAGGTTTCTCTTCTTCAACACTCGGTGTTTGAGCTAATGACGAAAGTCTCCACTATTTAATTTTCACCTTCCAACCCATGATTTGTCCTGACTCAGTACCTTTGCACATGCTGTTCCCTTAGTTCGGAACATTGTTCCCCATGGCCCACCACAAATTTCGGCTTATTTGTTCTGTCTCATCTCAGACATCACCTCTTTCAGAAAGCTTTCCCTGACCACTCCATCATTCCCCCTTCCCCGCCCAATAGGGCTTTCATTACTTCCTGTATTTTTCCTAACAAGAGCACAGATCATCCTATATTATTCTTTCCCACGTACTTGACTATCTTCTCCCATTATACCTGTATGCTTCACCAGAGCAGGGACTATGTCCTATTCACTCTTGTATTTCAAGAGCCAATACAATGTTTATAAATGTTTGCTGAATGTTTGGGTGAATGAACAGTGAGTGAATCAATACGGACTTCTCCCTCTGAATACAAGACACAGGATTTAGAATCTGAAAAAATGGGCATGAATTCCATTTCCACCAGTTACTGGTATGTGATCATGGGCAAGTCACTTATTCTTTTTGAGACTTAATTCTAACACCTCCTTCACAGAATGGTAGTGACAGTTTATTAAAACATGCATAAATGGACACTATAAACTGTGATTTGTTAAATTCATGTTAGTTCTTACATATATAGGAAATACACATTTTTTTTGTTCAGAGGGTTAATGTTTTTAACCATTAATTTCATTTAAAAAGAGAGTTTAATTTGGTGCTGTGGGTGCAATTTTATTTTATAAATGAAAATCATTGTACTGTGACTAGATTAGGATATTAGGACTGTCATGAAATGCAACAAGAAATTGGAAATGTGCTTTAAAAAAAGGGAAAGGCTAAATAGAGGGAGGTTGTAATTCCAAGTTTCCAGTACTCACTGAAGAAAAAAAAAGAAATAAAGAAATATACTATGCAGAGATTTAAAATAACTCTACCCAGTATAAAAAATATGCTTCATGATAACTTTATCTGCTGACATGGAAACAATAATTTATAGCCAACCCATTTTCTGTGTGGTCAAGTGGAAAACTGGACATTGCAGATGATCTTGGGGCATGTAGACAACATTCTACTCTTCAGCTCATTCAACCATACAGAACTCTCAGTGCACTTTTCTAAAGACCCTGCACAGAAAGCTTTGTGGGCAATAGCCTAGCTCCACTAAATGACTGGAGGAGTTAACAGACAGTCATGCTTATCTGAAAACTGACACAGAGTATTTCTCACTGTTGGTTTTCAGACCATTTCCAAATCTACTTCTTTTTCAATTTCTAGATCAGCAATCATTTAAAGTTTGGAGAATGGCTGGTTTATTGGTATATGACCTACCAGTGAACTCTAATATGGAACAAACAAGTTGTTTCAATAAAACAAGGGCCTTATTCAAACCAATTCCTGCCCCCAGACCTCAACTGCAAATGAAAGTCATGTCAGCAGGTGGATTTTTCAGTTGCTGTTTTTACTAAATTGCAAAAATAAAGTCTGACAGCAGTCTGGGAAATATTTCCCCAATTGTTTCCTCTGAGCTCTGATAACAGATTGGGTAGGCCCTTAGCTCCCCTCTTGTTAGTGTTTATCTCTGCATATTCATGTTGCTTCAACTCTTCTTGTCTACTTGTCCCTGTGCTCTCAGAGGAGAAACTGTCCATCTCTCTCAGAAGATTATGCTTTCCTGTGAGTTCTGTGCTACTTTGTCTTTCTATCTAGTAGGCAGGGAAAAGATAGTCAATAAACTTATTGATGAATTGACCATGATCCATTAATAGATCCCTCTGAGGGATGGTGCCACGTGAAATACAAAATAAGTAAGATAGTCTCTTCCCAAAGGACCTTCTGGCCTGGCCCAGGAGATGAGACACATAAACAGCAAGATACTGACTTAAGAGCCGGGCTCTTCTACAGACCTGTGTGAGTTGTTCATTCCCTCCAAATATCAGTTTTCTTCTCTTTATAACAGAAGCAATGATGGTCCAAATCTCAGGGGATTATTGTGGGACTGAATGCATTAATGAACATAAAGCACTTAGTGCAGTGTGGTTCAAGGTAAATATTAGATAAGTGTTTTAAAAAAAACTAATTGAATACATATAATATGGTAGAAAATCTCATATTCCTACAACTACCAAATGACTTGTCAAATTAAATAAATGTTCTACAGTGGATGGAACTAGACTGTATTATGCTAAGCAAAACAAGTCAGTCAGATAAATATCATATGATTTCAGCTCTAAGTGGAATTTAGGAAACAAAACCGATGGACATAGGGGAAGAAATGGAAAAATGAAATAAGATAAAAACAGAGAGAGGCAAAGAGGCAAATCATAAAAGACTCATAACTATAAACAAACTGAGGGTTGCTGGAGGGGAAATGGGAGGGGGATGGCTAAATGGCTGATGGGCATTAAGGAGGGCACTTTTTATTTTATTTTATTTTATTTATTTATTCATGAGAGACACACAGAGAGAGGCAGAGACTCTCTCTGAAAGAGAAGAAAGAGAAGCAGGCTCCCTGTGGGGAGCCCGATGCGGGACTCGATCCCAGGACCCCGGGATCATGACCTGTGCCAAAGGCAGACCCTCAACCACTGTGTCACCCAGCGTCCCAAGGAGGGCACTCGTTGTGAAGAACACTGGGTATTATATGTAAGTGATGAATCACTAAATCCTACTCCTGAAACTAGTACTACATTATATGTTAGCAAACTTGAATTTAAATTAAAAAGAAAATTATTCCAACCTTAAGAAAAAAAGAACGAAAAGAAAAAAAAAAAAAAAGAAAAAAACAGATGTTCTATGATCTTTTTATAAAACATGCTAAATACCATGGAGAGTAAATAAAGGATTTTTAAGCAGGAGTCTGACATTTGTATTAAATTAATTTATATTAAAAATAAAAGCTAATAAACTGAGTAATGAGGATCTTCTTGTTTTTCAGAAAGCATAAATAAAATCTATCTACCCATTCATCCATCTACCATAGGACTATGTCGGTTAACCTATCTATCTATCTACCTACCTATCTCTACTTTTATTATTTCTTTTAGGTTTGGGTATCAAAGTTAAGTGGCACTCATAAAACGAATTGGGGCTGTAAAGTGAATTTGGGAACTTTCTCTCTTTTTCTATGTCTGGAATAGTTTAAACACTGGAATTGTTCTTTAAAAGATAGACAAAATTAAGCTGAGAAATTATCTGATTCCATTGTCTTTTTTTTTAAACAGTAATCTTTAGTCCTATTTCCAATGTCTGCTATCAGCATTGGTCTATTCAAATTTTCCAGTTCTTCTTATGCCAATTATGATGATTTGTATAGAAATCTAGAAATAGAAAAAACACCTATTTCCACTAGGTTTTCAAATTTATAGTAGTGCCCCTGCCCTAGTCTGCAGGGGAAATGTTCCAAGACCCCCAGTGGATGCCTGAAACTGCAGATAATACCAAGCCCTATATATACTATGGGTTTATTTTTCTTATACACACATACTTATGATAAGTTTAACTTACAAATTAGAAACAGCAAGAGATTAACAACAATAGTAAAATAGGATGATTACAATATACTGTAATAAAAGTTATATGAATGGGGTGTTTTTCTCTTTCTCTCAAAATATCATATTGTAGTGTACTCACCCTTCTCCTCGTGATGATGGGAGATGCTGAAATTCCTACATGATGAGATGAAGTGAGGTGCTTGACATAGGCATTGTGACAATGCCTTAGGCTACTACTGACCTTGTAATGACAGAAGGAGGATCATCGGCTTCCAGACCATGGTTGACTAGCGGCAATTGAAGCTACAGAAGATGAAATTGCAGATAAGAAGGGACTTCCATATTGCCAAAAAGTTGCACGGTGTATTCTTTCTATTTTATCTATAGTTTCTTTTGAATCTGCAGCAAAGCCTCCTTTTTTCTAAGTAATGACACTTTTCTTTCTCTCTCATCTTCTTCTACGTTGAAGTCTCTGTTCCAGTTACTTTGCTTACTTTGTGTGCTTTCTCATGTATTTTCCTTTGTGGGGGCATAGCCACAGATATCTTTCTTTCAGCCTGATGAATGAACTATATATTGGTTCTACCTTGGATCCTTGGGTTTTAGACCTTTTCTCTAAGTCATCTACCACTTCAAATATTGCTGAAGATTAAAGCCAGTATGATCGTTTTGCCTTTCTAACCACCTTTCTCTTTCCTCCTGGAATTGTGACATTTCTCTTTATCTTAAAATTCAGGACTTTTGGCATGATCTACCTAAAAAAAAAATCTTTCCTCTTCAGTCTTTCAGGAACATGGTATACACTTCCAAACTATAGTCAGGGCTTTCTTTAGCTTTCTCATCCCTCTGCTTCTTTTTCTTTGGTTGGAATTCTTATAATTCCCATATTAGGCTTTTCATAGATCTTTCCTCAAAGTCAGTTCTCTTATCCATCATGATTTCTCTTTGGAAGTTTGCTCTGTGTCTTGATAAATTTAATCTTTCAGACCAATACACAGCTCTTGACTGGGATAATGTTCTTCCTTCATCTACTGAAAGTTTTTATTTATAAGCCATGTTTTAGTTTCAGATAGTCTGTTTTGTGCTCTCCTTATATATTTAGAATGTTCTTTTTGTTGTTTTATTCCTGTTATCCTTTATCTTCTCCAGCAACTATATTTCAATGGCAGTTCATTCCAAGAGTCATGCTCAGTCTTTTTCTCTCTACCTGGGCTCTTGGTGTGCCTTATTTTCCCGGTCTGCGTATTAGGCCTCAGATGCAACTCCTGGGGCACATTACATGGCCAAGGGTCTGAAAATAGAAAAAGATACACTGGCCTCTGCTTTTTTGAGTGCAGTAGGTAGGCAGTCAATCTCCATTGATCGTCTCTGCAACTAATTTCCTCCCATTTGCTCATTCTTTGAAATAGAGAATATTCAGCCCATCTGTTCAGCTATTCCTCAACTCATTGAGATCCATAGTGAAACTATGGAACCTGGCATCAATTCTCCCCTGAGTCTGACCCAGAGGGAAGATATTTCTGCACCAGCTGTCCCCAATAACTGCATGCCTACCCTCAGAGCCTTCTTCTGGAAAGCCCTCAACCACCGAGCTCAGAAATAGAGATTGGAGTTGAGAATAAAGAGTTGGAATAAGGCTATATTGAAACCACCATCTTCCCAGAGTCCCCTCTGTGTGTGTGTCAGGGAGTATATGTTTTATGTTTGTGGGTATGTGTTTTAACTAGCATTTATTGCATACTTACTAGGTATTGTGGGTCAAATAGTGTTCTTCCAAAATTCATGTCTACCTGGAACCTGTGAATGTGACTTTATTTGGAAATAGGATCTTTGCAGATGTAATTAGTTAAATTTAGGTGAGGTCATACTGGATTAAAGTGAAACCTAAATGCATCTACTGGTATCTTTATCAGAAGACCAGGTGAAGACGCAGAGAGACACGTGAGGAAAACAGCATATAATGACAGAGATAGGGATTGAAGTGATGAGCCTACAAGCCAAGCAACACCAAGGATTACCAGCAATCACCAGATGCTAAGAGGCAAGCAATAATTCAGAGGGAGCATAGCCCTGCCAACACATTAATTTATGATTTCTAGCTTCTAGAACTGTGATAGAATAAATTTCTGTTGTTTTAAGCCAGGTGGTTTGTGGTAATTTGTTACAGTAACTGTAGGCAACTAAAACTCTAGGTTTCAGGTGCAATGTGAAGAACTTTAACCTCACGGTCTCATTTAAGTCTCATTTCAGGCCTATGAAGTAATGCTATTATTATTATTCCCATTATATTGACTAGGAAATCAAGGCATCAATAATTTAAACCTCTTTCCCATAATCAAACCATCAAAGTTTTGGAACCTAGACTCAAACCGAAGCAGGCTAGTTCTTAATCACTGCTCTCTATAATCTCCCATCACCTTAGAAATTTAAACATCCTTCATATGGTTGTTACTACAGGCGAAAATGTACGAAATATAGCTTGTTTTCCAGTTGGGAGGATCTGGCTCTGTGGCATGAGAGAATCTGCAGTGGGCACCTTTCCACATCAGGGGGAAGAAAGCCCAATGCGCGTGATCAGGAAAGTGACTCAGGGGCCCCTTCCTTCATCCAGTGTGAGACAGTGACAAGGGGAGCTACTAGCATCTAATCATGCTCAGGATCTGACCACTGCGCGCTAGAAACATTTCTTCTGATATGTGTTTTCGTTGTTTCTACTACATTAAAAGGTTTCTCTTTTCTCCCCCACCCCCACCCCGCTCCGCCCCACCATGATGTAGTAGTTACTTGGTAAAGCTAGAAATACTAAACTGTGTGGCAATTGTGTGTCACAATTGCTGAGGTAATGCAGTTTCTCTGGGCTACCCACGTGACAACAATGCACCCTCACAGATTGGTACTTTCCTTTCTGCTCCCATAATGCCCGTGCCTTTTGCTACTACTGCATCATCTTCACTGTGTATTACTTTTCTGTTTATCTGTGTCCCTGATAAGAAGGTAAGTTCCTTGGTGGGGGTCAAGATGATGTTTACTCATGACTCTATCCCCAGCACATGCACAAATGGCTAGTAGTGGTATATTATCTTATACTCTTTCGCAATTGCTTCTTTGGAAGATGGTTCCTTTCCTCAGGTACTTTATACCTTGAATGGAGAATTTTGATTTAGTTGGGCTCATGTAAAGTAAGGGGCATGGGTTGCCTGAGAGGACAGAGGAAGGCATTCTGAATGGAGACAATAGCACTGCCACATTGTCCAGACAGAATGAGGAGAGCACTAGTAGGAATCACGTAAGGAGGGCGTGTGGATGGCTCAGTCAAGTTAGGCATCTGCCTTCAGCTCAGGTCATGATCCCAAGGTCCTAGGATCGAGTCCCAATTGGGGAATCCCTGCTCAGCAGGGAGCCTGCTCTTCCCCTTTGCTCCCTCTGCTTGTGCACTCTCTTTCAGTCAAATAAATAAATAAAATCTTTTTTTTTTTAAGTAATCAGATAAGGGAGATTAGCACAGTGATTAGTGTAGCTGGAATTAGAGCCCACATTAGAGAGAAGATGAGAAAACAGCAAGGTTGCCCTTAATATCTAGGAAAACAGAGAGAGCCTATTCTCTACATGTTCTGATTTCAGCAACTTCAGCAAGGTCCCCCTGTTTATAGTAAATGCCTCCTCAATCGCATTGATGCTTAAAATTAAAGCTTTTTAAGTTATGAAGCTTGTTAAATTCTAAAGAGGATGGGTAAAAAGAGCACAATAATTCTTACAAATCCTTGTATCTTAATGGCTGTGAGTTTATCACATCCTTTGCTGAGAACACAAAATATGGAGATGAAAGAACATGAGGATTTTGGATGGAAGACAGGAGGCCCCATGGCAGAAGAAAAAGAAGAAGAAAATATACAGCTAATTTCAATTTGCTTGGAGTTTTGCCCTAGAAATGAGGTGAAGGGTCTGGGGGGACAAAGTCTTCAAAAACCATTTATTCGCTAGAAGGCTATATTTTATTTACACATTGCAAAATCTGGTTTATTACTTCATTAGAGCTCCCTTTACCATCATTCCCCACACCCTAGGAAAAGAAAGAGGCAAATTCCCCAGTGCCTGAGTCACTGAAAGTGAATAAGTATTTTATTTTTATCCCATAGAATAAAGCAAGGAAGTACATTTAAGTGATTTCTACTTTCCCCCAGCTGCTTTGATCTTACATTAGATTTGCTAGGAGGCCTTTTAGAAAAAGGCACTTCAAGGACAAACAAGTTCAAATCTGATTATTATTTCTTTTGACAATACTTATTAAAAACTGGAAAGACAGAGATGTTGTCAATTTCTCATTTTGGTTGACCTTGCCATTTTCTAATGACATCAGCAGGAATAAGGTATATTTCTGCCAAAGGTAATGTTATTTTTTGCAAGAGGATATGTTGGAGAAATTAACTATCTAGTGACTCACAATTTTTTATCTTTATATCACAAAACCAAGGAAAAGAATAGAGAAAAATATTGGTCAAATATATCTTCACTTAACGTACACTCTGGCACTTTTACAACCAAGTATTCTGAGGACAAAGGTTTGTTCATAATTATAATCGGTTTAATACTACTACTACTACTACTACCACCAATACTAATACTGTTTGTTATATATAATGAATCTACATGCTAATCACAGTGATAAGTGCTTTTATATCCATTTTTTTAATTTAATTCTCACAAAAACCAAGGTCTGTCTAAATTTCAAATCTTGTCCTCTTTTTTAAATACCTTGCTTAGGCCAGTCAGACCTCAGTAAATGATATAATGAAATTGAGAAAGAATGGGTCTGAATCTCTGCCATTGATCAGTTGGGTGTGACAAGGAAGTTACATCACCTCTCTCTTTTGCCTCATCTAAAAAGCAGGATAGACATGGAAACTACTACATAAGTGTGATGGTTAATTTTATATGTCAACTTGACTGGACCACTGGTGCTCAGATATTTGGTCAAACATTGTTGTGGGTGTGTCTGTGATGTTGCTTTTGGAAGAGGTCAACCTTCTAATCAGTAGACTGAGTAAAGCAGATGGCCCACCCTAACATGGTGGGCTTTGTCCAACCGGTTGAAAGCCTGAATAGAACAAAAAACCTTGACCCTCTCCCAGGTAGGAAAGAACTCCTCCTGCCAGACTGCCTTTGAACTAGGATATCAGCTTCTTTCCTGCCTTCAGACTCACACCAACACATCAGTTTTCCTGGGTTGACAGCCTGCCAACTCACTCTGCAGATATTGGGACTTGTCAGCCTCCATAATCATGTAAGTTAATTCCTTAGTTGTATATATCTTATTGGTTCTGTTTCTCTGGAGAGCCCTAATACAAGAGGGTAGTAAGATCTAAATGTGGCAATGAAATAAAGTATTTAACTCAGTATAGTGCCCAGCACATAGTAGCAGAAACCACTATGCAACTGCCTCTCTCATAAGAGTCATACTACATAAATTGGTTCAGCCTCTTTATAAAGAGAAAATACTCCAGGATCCATTCTCCCGGACTCAAAACATAGAATGAATATGATAGCATTGATCATTTTTGCTTATCATTCATTTCATGTGCCTTTGTTTGTTATTTGTTTCAAAGAAACTATAGATTGGCTAATTTTAAGCTCTATCTTGGGTTAGTTTTTAAATCAATGCTGTCAAAGTTGGCTTATTACAGTGTCGGGAATTTAGCAGCCAACTACTTCTTTTTCTTGACTTTGCTCATATACAGATATTTTAGGTCCTTTATCTTTTAAAGCTGAATTATTCTGAAAGAGAGAGAGAGTCTTTGAGACAAATAGCAGATCAATAAATAAACTATTCAATCATACAGTGATACTAAGCTATATCATATGATGACAGGATAACTACTGTCTATAAAATATTATTGGGAGGGGAATCCCTGGGTAGCTCAGCAGTTTAGCGCCTGCCTTCGGCCCAGGGCATGATCCTGGAGTCCCAGGATTGAGTCCTGCATCAGGCTCCCTGCATGGAGTCTGCTTCTCCTTCTGCCTGTGTCTCCTCCTCTCTCTGTGTCTCTCGTGAATAAATAAAATCTTTTAAAAAATAAAATAAAAATAAAACATTATTGGGAAAGGTATGCAATCAGAGCATACAGACAGAACATGATATAAGTAGTTTTAACTGACCTGTTCCCAAACTGAATCTTCCAAGAAAAAACAGAATAGTAGATAGAGGGGTCCTCACAAGAACAATGAACAATTTGGGCATGGTTAAGTTTACTTCAGAAACTCAGTTCAGTTCACTTTGTATTCCATACTTACTTTGTGCCAGGCACTGTGCTTGGCACGGGACATATAAAGGAAAGATATGCCCTCCACCCTCATAGAGATCACTATCTAAGCTCCATTCAATGTGGAATCTAGAGTGTAATGAAGATACGCAGAAGTAGTCTGCTCAGCTTGGAATATAAGGAAAACATGGGAAACAACATGGTCATGGTGGTAGAGAGAAAAGGAGAAGAGAAAGGAAGAGGGGTCTTAGGGAGAAGAGAAACACTGAAAAAAATTGCCTATTGATAAAAACAACATGATGTGTGGTAAGCAAATAGATGCTTCTTATGACTCAAAGAGAGTACAGGTGGAGGAACGGTACAGACACAGTAGATGGTGCTTAGAGTAGGGAAGTTCTTCAGTGTCATGCCCAGGAATTTAGATCAGTCACATAACTCACTCACATTAATCCCATATGATGGTGTAAAATATTCTGATTAATACCTCATTGCCAAGAACACCATGCCTCCTTCACCTTTCAAGTTCACTAGTCTGTTAGTGCTAGACTACCCAGCACGTGATTTACTATATTGAATCTTCTGGCAGAAACTATTAGATATTAATACTTCCTTTATCATATGTATAAAGAGAGCTAGAAATGGAGAGAGGGAAAAAATAGAGTTGGGGAAGGAATTACAGTTATATACTTTGTCTGTTCTCCATTTTACCTTTTTCCTAAGGGTGAAGGAGGGTGTGGAAAAGGTGATATTCCATCTACTTCTCTCTTTCACCCTGAAAAAAGCTGGAAATCACAGAAGAACCATCAGTCAGGGTTTGAGGATCACTCAGGATCATGAGGAAAGGGCCTGTTTCCTGCCTGGAGTGGCTGAGCACTGGCTTATTATAGAGCTGATGCAAAGCATTCAGCGTACTCTGTGGCTCCAAAAAGGAGAAACAGAAGGTTTCCTGGCTCTTTTGTGCTAAGGATTTGAAGATGAGTTAAGAGAAATATCATTCTGGGGGCACCTGGGTGGCTCAGTGGTTGAGCATCTGCTTTCAGCTCAGGTCTTTCTATTTCCTTTCCCTTTTCTCATCTAGTGACTTGGGTTTCTGAATTACAACCAGGTGTCATGATTAAATGGAAACAGCTATGTGGAAATGGGATGTTGCAAATGACAGACCCTCAGTGTAGGATTGGCTCAGCCAAGCAGTGCTGTGGGCAGCAGGGTCCCCCCTCGACCCCAGCTTGAAAGTTGATATTCTCTACAATGCAGTAGGAAGGCTGCTGTTTAAACTTTCTGGTTAAACAGTGACCTATTGTATCTCAGGATCTCAAACATGCCACCTGAGGCTTGTTTTGGCCATTGCCACTAGCTAGTAGGCATTT
Organism: Vulpes vulpes; assembly: GCF_048418805.1. Taxonomy (NCBI): domain Eukaryota; kingdom Metazoa; phylum Chordata; class Mammalia; order Carnivora; family Canidae; genus Vulpes; species Vulpes vulpes. The sequence continues at coordinate 145,528,321 of NC_132782.1, forward strand.
GGAGCTGGGGTTTCTTCTGTAGGTCATGGCAGATACCACTCAAAATAGCCCCTGGAGGGATGCCTGCATGGCTCAGTGGTTGAGCATCTGCCTTCAGCTCAGGGTGTGATCCCAGAAGCCCAGGACCGAGTCCCACATCAGGTTTCCCACAGGGAACCTGCTTCTCCTTCTGCCTGTGTCTCTGCCCCTCTCCCCTAAAAAAGGGAGGGATTTTTAAAATTTATTATAGTGGCAAAAATTTGGAGTATTTTTATATTCTATAAATGTATTTGGCATTATGCTTTTACATGGTACTTATTTTAATAATTCTGTTTCATTGGGAAATGCAGTGGACCATTTCTGAGGTGACAGGAATGAATGAAGGATTTCATTGAGGAATGAAATCTCAGCCTAGGGCATATGGTGGCCTTGGGATAAACTTCATCTACAAGTTAATCCATCTCAGAAACCTCTAGGGGCAACATTGAGAGATATTCATAAAGGAACTTGGGGCCCAGACTCCCCTTATATTAGCTCTCAATTGTTGTTGCTAAAGGAGTCCCACAAAGGAATGAATGGGGCTTGCCTAAATGTGCTGCTAATCTTTCCCCCATGAGAGCCATGACCACACTCTAGATTGACCACAAGTGTGTTAAGTCAACTAGATTAATAGGATAAAAAAAATGAAAAAACAAGGAACTGTTAATCTTACCCCCCAACCTTCTGCCCAAGTTGTTACACCACAAAAGAAGAGATATCTGCTGCCATGATCTGGTCAGTTTTAAGGGCATTATATTGGCCGGCCACTATACTACTGGGTAGCCACTTTGCTAATTAAATATTATATGATATATATGTTGGATATTTTCTATCAGAGGCCTGGAATAATAAGAAAACTATGGCTGCCCTAAGAATCCCCCATCATCTTTCTCTTTTTCCATATTTTCTCTTTAACACATTAGCAACCGTGGAGCTATTACCCTATTTGGAAAAAGCTGAGGCAAGCAACTCTAGGTATTAAAGGAAATCTTTGTCTGTCTGCTCTCCCTGCTTCCCTTTCTCTTCTCTTATGGGTGCTCCTTCCACTTTTTTCTCCCTGAAGTAGTTTTAGAGTGGAATTAAATCTAAGAGCTTTTTGGTCTGCTTTTATATTATGTAATTCAGACCCATCTAGCTTCAGTTAAATTTTTTTCCCCTATATATGAGGTTTGGGGTCAAACTCCATCTTTGCCTTTTTTCATCTTCATTTCTTTTTTGTTTTGAAAGATTTTATTATTCATGAGAGACGCACAGAGAGAGGCAGAGACACAGGCAGAGGGAGAAGCAGGCTCCACGCAGGAAGCCTGATGAGGGACTTGATCCCGGGACTCCAGGATCACACCCTGAGCCAAAGACAGACACTTAACTGCTGAGCCACCCAGGCGTCCCTTCATCTTCATTTGTGTGTGTGTGTGTGTGTGTGTGTGTGTACATTCCCTTGGGGATCTTTTTGCAAGAGTCACTGGTCAAGAGCAGGATTCAGATCATGGTGGTTTTTGTCTACAAATTCTTTGACTCTTCCTTTCAAAAGGTGGAGCCTAATTCACCTCCCTTTGATTGTCTACGGTGAATTGTTTGTAATGTATAGAATGCGGCAGAAGTAATAGATTGTGATTTCTGACACTGAATCATAAAGGCATTGTCACTTCCACCTTGCTTTCCTAGATTGTCCGCCCTGGGATGAGATTGGATGTCATGTCACGAGGACAGTCATGCAGTTTGTGAACAGGCTCACACTGTAAGGAGTGGAAGCCTCCAACAAAGCAACTGGCATCAAGTCACTGGCCCCCTGAATGAGCCACTTAGAAACATATTCTGCAGCCCCAGTCAAGCCTTCATGTGAACACAGCTCTGGTCAACATCTTGCCTGCAGCCTCCTGAGAAACCCTGAGCCAGAACTGCCTAGTTAAGCCACTGCTGAGTTCCTGACCCACAGAAATTTAAAAATAGGGATCCCTGGGTGGCGCAGTGGTTTAGCGCCTGCCTTTGGCCCAGGGCGCGATCCTGCAGACCCGGGATCGAATCCCACGTCGGGCTCCCGGTGCATGGAGCCTGCTTCTCCCTCTGCCTGTGTCTCTGCCTCTCTCTCTCTCTCTCTGTGTGACTATCATAAAAAAAAAGAAATTTAAAAATAATAAATGCTTATTTTTGTATTGGGCAATTTGTTATATAGCAATAGACAACTAACAGTGATTTCAGTCCTAGAAGTGATATGATACTGTACATATTGGGCAATTTGTTATATAGCAATATATAACTAACGGTGATTTCAGTACTAGAAGTGATACGATACTGTAATAAAAACCTAAAATGTGGAAGAAGTTTTGGAACCAAGAATCAGGAAGAAGTTGAATGGCCTTTGAAGACAGGATTAGCAGAATCTCAATGGCCTTTGAGGAGGTTACTAGTAAGGGCTCAAAGGAAAGTAAGAAACATGTTATTGGAGGCTAGAGGACAGGGAATCCTTGTTATGTGGTGGCAGAAAGCTTACCAGACACGGTTACATGCAGTTACATGGAAAGTAGAAAATGTGCTAATGAACTGGATTATCTAGCTAAGACTAGATATCTCCAGAAGTAGTTTTGAGGGGGTCACCTGTTCTTTTTTCTGATTGATTATAACCAAATATGAGAGAAGAGAAGTAAACTCAGAAAAGTACTGTTAAACACAAAGGAACCAGGCAGGACTTGCTGGTTTTGAAAATTCCCAACCTCTCCAGATGGTGAACTATACTAAAATTAAAGAAATGTCCCTAGTTATACAGCAAACCCAGGACACTCAGAAAAATTGGTAAATAAAAACTGGTAAAGCGGAGGGAATGGATATAAAAGCCTTTTACTGAACCTCAAAAAGATGTTGGGAGTTGCTTCAGAGAACCTTATAGTTAGCAAATGAGGCTTCTAAGAAGCTTGAGGTCTGTTCTCTCAGCAGTCTCAGCAGAAGCCTAAGTAAAAACGGGCGTATCTCAAACATTCAGAGGCATGACTTTTGTCAAAAGGATGAACCCTCAACGAGAATCACAGGAGACCCACAAATTTTAAAGAGAATTATATGGCAGGAAATACCACCAGCATGGACTAAAAGGAACAACATAGTACAAAATCAAAAGAGATCTTTGGGTTCCCAAACTTCTTGCAGGAAACAGGCTTATAAGACTACTCAACCACAAGTGTGGGCTCCCTTTCACGGAAAACGGAAGATGACTCAGAAGGTGAAACCAAGAGACCAGAATGCAGGCCGAGAGGTGTGGAGAATGATTCTTAGGCCTTGATTCCCAAGGGAATACCAACTAGTGCTATTCTATAAAATGGAATTTTTATGGACCTGTGGCTCCTTATAAGCCTCCTGTTTTCCCTCTTTCTGAATGGGAGTATTTATAGCACTTATTCTATGCCTGCCCCATCACTGTGTGTTCAGCATTTATGGGGCAAATAACTTGTTTCTTTGGTTCACAGGTCTTCAGGTCAAGAACAACTATATTTGAGGAATGACACCAGAGGAGCCTCATCTCTACCTAGGTATAATGTAGATGGTGAGATCCTAGACTTTAAGCTGATGCTGTAAATTATGAGTCTTTGTGGAGAAGATCTGGGAGCAAATGAGTATATGTTGCAGCTAAAAAGAATGTAACCGATTTTTGGCTGCAGGGCAGAGTACAGTGGTTTAAAAACATTTCTACAATCTGTGCAGAGGCCACTATGCTCCCCCCACGTCTCAGTGACTCGCCACCATGAGCAGCACCTTAGCCAAGATCACAGAGATTGAACCCAAGATGGCTCAGACTCAAAAGAACAAGGCCACAGCACATCACCCAGAGCTGTTCAAGGCTCACTTTGCTAAGCTACATAGAGAACTCATTACCCCAAAAGGTGGTGGTGGTGGTAGGCCAGGAGAAGGCTTTGATGTAGCCAAGACAGGTGATGACTGAATTGGGTTTGTGGGTTTTCCATCAGTGGGGAAGTCAACACTGCTTAATAACCTGGCAGGGGTATATTCTGAGGTGGCAGCCTATGAGTTCACTAATCTGACCACTGTGCCTGGTGTCGTCAGATACAAAGATGCCAAGATCCAGCTCTTGGGTCTTCCAGGTATCACTGAGGGTGCCAAAGATGGGAAAGGTAGAGACCATCAAATCATTGCAGAGCCCTGAACATGTGACTTGATCCTGATTGTTCTGGATGTCCTGAAACCATTGGGATGTAAAAACGTAAGTGAAAATAATCTAGAAGTCTTTGGCATTCGCTTGAACAGCAAACCCCTCAACATTGGCTTTAAGAAGAAGGAAAAATGAGGCATCAATCTTACAGCCACTTGCCTCAGACTGCACTGGATGCTGAGACCATTAAAAGCATTCTGGTTGAATACAAAATTCACAATGCTGATGTGACTTTGTGTAGTGATGCCACAGCAGATGACCTCATCAACATGATAGAAGGAAATAGAGTCTATAACCCCTGAATCTACGTGTTGAATAAGATTGATCAGATCTCCATTAAGGAATTGGATATCATGTATAAGGTGCCTTACTGTGTACCCATTTCTACCCATCACCACTGGCATTTTGATGACCTATTGGAAAAGATCTGGAACTATCTGAAACTAGTGAAGATTTACACCAAACTCAATAGCCAATTGTCAGATTATACATCCCCAGTGGTGCTGCCTTACTCCAGGACTACAGTGGAGGATTTCTGTATGAAGATTCACAAAAATCTTATCAAAGAATTTAAATACCTTCTGTTCTGGGGTCTGTCTATGAAACACAATCCTCAAAAAGTGAGTAAAGACTTTTGTTGAAGGACAAGGATGTCATTCAGATTGTGAAGGAGTGAAACCTTACCCTCTGCCCATCTGCTGGGCCAACCATAGCAGTTTTTCCCATGACCAAGCACTCTACTCCAAACCCCTTCCGGCTCTGGCAGCCAGGATTCAGGGGAGGGAGATGGAGGCACTCAAATTGGAACTTAACTGAACTTGGTGTTACCTTATAAAATTCAACTGCATAAAGGACCTAGTAGGCCAGCCAGCTGCGTGCAATAAATAAATAAAAATATGTCTGCAACTATTCAATACTTCTCTCTTCAACATGTGGAGCCTGATTCCCCTCCATTTGTATGTGGGTTGGACTTAGTGACTTACTTCTTTTCTTAAAAAAATATTTATTTATTTAAGTAATCGCCATACTCAATGTGGGGCTCAAACTCATGACCCTGAGATCAAGAGTCGCCTGCTCCCCTGACTGAGCCAGCCATGCACCCCTAGTGACTCACTTCTAATCGACAGAATATGGAAGAGATAAACTGGACTTCCACTACCTACCCTAATTTGTTACACAGCAATAGATAAATCCCCTTCCAAAGTAATGTCATAATATTATTCCTAAATATTTTCTAAATAAAAATCAGAATCTTCTGTTGAAGCAGAAGAGTGAGATTCTTGTGGACAAAGGAGAGTGAGTAAAGCAATGGAATTTTTATTAAGTGAGGTTATAGAGAAAGCTCTCAGGACTGAGAGGGATCCGGACAAGGTTGCTCCTGGGGGCTTGTAGGGTTGCTTTTATTGAAAGTCAACCAGGGAATCTAAATCCTTTTAACATCTTGAGTAAAGACTAATGATAACATCTTTAATGGCCCATTTCCCTTTTAGGGTTTGGTAATTCTCCATTGGTCACAGGCAGCTGTTATAACAGGATCCTACCTCTGACACCTAGGGCAGTATGTTCTGTTTATCTCTGATTTCCTTTCATCTCCACATTTTGGGGATTTTTGTGAGGCTGATCTCATAGCCCCCTAAGCTATTTCCCCCTTCCTAACCCTACCTGTCCCTTATTTGGTATTACTGAAAGTACTTTGCATTAAATAGTCTTCCTTCATTTGAGGCAACTCATGAATGATCCCTTCTTTGTAAATACTTCATTTCCCCTCTCCATATCCACAATTTCATTATTTTATTTATTATTAATTATTCAGAGATACAGAGAGAGAGGCAGAAACACAGGCAGAGGGAGAAGCAGGCTCCATGCAGGGATCTCGACATGGGACTCTATCTCGGGACTCCAGGATCATGCCCCGAGCAGGAGGCAGATGCTCAACCACTGAGCCACCCAAGCATCCCTCCACAATTTTATTATTGAGGTTGTTTCTATGTCATCTGCCGGAATAATATGATGACTTCTTGAGAATAGGAACCATTTCTATATGACCATGATACCTTGCATTTAGGAGATGACTAACATTGTTTCTTATCTGAATAAATGAAATCCAAAACAGATGTTACACATTTTTAAAATTTAAGTTAATAACAGAGGAGTGACTTTCACCTAATAGGTACATAAGTATTGGTTGTGTGATTGATAGATAGAATATGATTTATGGCAAAAAAAATGTTATAAAGAGAAAAGAATGTAAAAATAGACAGGTTTGTTCAACTGGGTAGAACTAGCCCTGAAGCCAAGAATTCAATCAGAATAAAAAAAAAAAAAAATTAGCAAGATGTTACTGAATATCTCCAAAAAGACAGGATACCATAACATAGAAGGAATGAGGATACAAGAGAAAATGAGTAAAATATATGGCTGAAAAGAATTCAAAGAAAAATGAATTCTCTTTTTTCTTTTTATTTCTAATATTTTTTTAAAATAGTAATCATATCTTTCTTAGTTTAAAAAAACAGAAAAATATAATATGATTTTTAGGTAGAAGAAAGAAAATTTTCCCTAAAAGAAACTGTTTACTCCTTAATAAATTAAAAAATATAAATAATCCTTTACATTTGGATGATGCTTTATAAATCACATGGGATTTTCATATGTTATCTAATTTATCTTTGGCAACAACCCTGTGAAATAGGCATTGTAGGATTTTTTTCATTTGCAGATAAGGCAATTAAAATTTAGAAAGGCTAAAGTATTTGTTCAAGGTCACACATAAGGTAAGTAGCAGAGCAAGTACTTAAACCTAAGTTTAGTGACTCCAAATCCAGTGTTTTCTCACTATATCACAATGAAAAACTGAGTTAAATACATGGGAAAGTCAATTCAGTTTATCAGTGAATGAATGATCTGCAAGGACAGCAATATATCCTAGCAAACCATAGCCATAAAAGCTCCATCTGGAACAAATTGCCCAATTCCAGAAATATAGGCCACATAAAAATCATACCTTACCTGAAATTAGAAGAGAAAACTCCCAACACTGCTGAATAATAGCCTAGCCTCACAGGGTTGCTTCTTTGACTTTACAAAAAGCTGTACATTCATTCATCATTATTGTGTTGACTCACATTCTCATCTAACAAATGATGGCACGGCTGTGGACATCAAAAGGAAAAAAAAGTTATTCTTTAAACAAGGTTGTCACATATTTAAAACTTTTTTCAACTTTTCAATGACTGTAACTTCGAACCAACATAATCCCTGTATTGAAAAGCTATTATTTCCAGTTGGAAAAAAATAAAACCTTGCACTGAAAATTATAAAAGTATATGCCATAAAGCAAATATGTGATCAGTTTTAAAAAACTGAATAAAAGAATGATTTTCATGGTGTGGGATAAATCATAAAGAGTGATAAACACAAACTAGTGGGAAATCATAATGCAGATTCCAGAGGAAGACAATAGGATATGAAGACAAAGTGTGGGAATGACAAGATCATATGTAGAAGATAAAAATCAAATCAATTTAGTTGAAGCAGAAAGGGACTTGCTGGGGACTGCAAAATATAAAGTGTTTTGGGATTATTAGATTAAGGATTTTCTTTTTTTAAAGATTTTTTTTTTTTTTTAAAGATTTTCTTTCCCTTTCTTTCTTTCTTTCTTTCTTTCTCTTTCTTTTTTTAAGATTTTATTCATGAGAGACACAGAAAGAAAGGCAGAGACATAGAGGGAGAAGCAGGCTCCTCGCAGAGAGCCCAATGCGGGACTCGATCCTGACTCCTGGGATCACAACCTGAGCCAAAGGCAGACGCTCAACTCCTGAGCCACCCAGGTGTCCCTAAAGATTTTATTTCTTTATTTATTTGAGAGAGAGAGAGAGAGAGAGAGAGTGAACAAGTAGGGGAGGAGCAGAGGGAGAGGGACAGGTAGATTCTGTGCCAGTCATGGAGCCTTATGGCCTGATCCCATGACCCCAATATCACGACCTGAGCCGAAACCAAGAGACTGTCACTCAACTGAGTCACCCAGGTGCCCCAGGATTTTAGACACTAATAAGAAACTGAGAGTACCTGACCCAAGAAAATAACAAAAATAATTAGAAGACTTACCTGGCAGCTACTGATAGTATGAATGAGGAAAGGAAAGGTGATGTGAAACATGTTTCAATATGACCTATAAAGAAATCTTGTCCAGAATGTTGAGACGGAATCTAATGAAGCTAGATTATACAAAATTTTCAAAGATAAAGAAGTTAAATCTCAGTATAAGCAATTTGACAAATCCAGAATATGGAATATTCTTGGAGTCGGAGAACTGTATCAAAGTCCAAAGAAACAAATAATTAAATGTAATGTATGAATTTCTACTGGATTTGTACTTCTTCAAAAGTTCTAAAAACACCTCAGGACTTGGGGGAAATTTGTATGTGGACTAGATACCGGATGACTTAGAGATGAACTAGAGAAGAACTGAAGTATGTGGTATAACATATTCACTTTACAGAGAACTAGAGAAGAACTGAAGTATGTGGTATAACATATTCACTTTACAGAAGAAACTAAGGCCCAGGGAATTTACAAGCAACCCGCACAAAACTATATATTTAATTAACCACAGACCATGCTCAGGTTTTCTCATACCCAATACTATGCTCTTTCCACTAAGAGAGACAGATGCTCTATATACAAATCATGCCTAGTAAATGGGGAAACAAAAATAACTAACCATATAAGAGATAAGAAAAGAAATGCTGCTTCTTGGATATCTTTTACCAATGGGTTTTATTCATTGGCTGGAAAGGTGTGTGAGGGCTGATTAGTTCTCCACTCGGTGAGAAACATCTCCAGCCCCAATCTCATTGCATCCACGTATTGCTCACTGCCTTTCCAATCCTTTAGAATTAAGTTAAAAGACTTCTTTTTTCCTGCTGGTTCAACAATTAAAACCACAACTAAGAAACCACAGCAGAAAACACAAAGGATTCTATCTTGTACTTCTTAATTATAAAATTGTAGGCTGTCTCCCAGAGAAATACGAATGTAATGAAACGCTGGAACAAGAACAAAGGTGTACAATAATCCCTAGCTTAAAACTTTTGTGGTCTGGGTTCATTATTGTTGCTCTATCTCCCTCCACAGCTGATATTCAATTCTTTTCAATACTAAGGGAATGGTCATTTGCACCTGAATACATACCCACGATATCCTAGACTTACTCAAACATAGGTAGACAAAAAAAAAAAAAAAAAAAAAAGCCTACTACAATTAACAAAATCATAACTCATTTTCATTTCCTTAGGGAGCTAACTAGAGCTGTGAGTATGCTTGTTAGTCACTGGCTTGCATTTTTGTTTACTTGCTTGCTTCTTCTGAAATAGAGTTTTTGTTCCTCCATTTGTTTACAATTTTTAGAAATGCATACATATGATCAATTCTCATTTATGCTCTGAAATGACAAGAACCGACAAAATTCAATGATATTTCACAAAAGAATATACTTATATTACACTTTTTGATCAAATATTTTATTTTTAAAACAAAATTAGCTTTAAGAAAGCATCCAAACATTGATTTCACCTTATGTGCACTGCTAGATGCTTCCTACATAGTCAATAAATATCGGTATTTTTAAAGGTGACCTGGAGAAACAAAAAGGAGACAACAAGAAGCCTAAATAATATACAGGCTTTATAACCAACACTCAGAAGGGATAGATCTGCAAGTATTTAAACTGCCCACTTATCTCAGAAATCTGTCCTCTGATGTAGCCTCTCATATTGCAATTGAGTCCCAGGTATAAAGACGAATTGATGTGCCAAATCAAATTATAGTTCTTACTGTACTATTGAGATGAAAAAGATCAATTAAAACAACAACTATATAGGGACACTGGGTGATAGATAGAGATAATAGATTTGCCCAAAACCAACTTTTTATAATATAACCATGAAAAGACAGTGATGCTTTATGATCTGCTGGAACCCAGGATGAATTTTCATAAAGCAAAATGCACCTAGGGTTCTGAGGCAGAAAAACTGAATGAGAAAAACACTGTCAGATAATTAGACCCAATTCCACTTTTGTGTCCCTGTACAAAATGGCATTTTTGATGATGTGAAGGAAGGACTCTCTCTGCACATCTCTCATTTCCCCTATCCAAAGTGAAGTTCCAAGAGAGAATGACCACATCCATTTTACTCATTTTATTCTCAAGGCCTAAGACAATGACAAATAGTTGGCACTCAAAACATAGTGGCTGAGTAAAAAATGAAGTGAAGGACACATTTGAGAAGATTGTTAAAATCTAGAACAAAAGAGAAATGTAGGGGAAAAGTGAGATATATGATAGATATCATTAAGAGACCAGAAATAAATTCACAGAGAATAATAGATTTTTTTAAATTGATGTGTTTTGCAGATCTAAAAAGCTTACCAGATACCAAATAATTATGTCTTTAGGTTATTTTATTGGCCAGTTTATAAGCAACATTCTATTGACTCCCTGCTTTGGGGATATGATATACTGTTTTAGATTCACATTATTTCTATTCTGTATTACCAATGTTATGTAACAATTTCACTTTTATGTGTGTTATCTAAATCATTACTTCACTACTTTAGACTTTTTTTATGCTTTACTATTATCTTTTCAGTAGCTATTTAGACAATATATATTTAATTGGTTTTAATACCCTCCACAAATCTTTTTATATTTTCTCAATCTTGATTTCACTATTTTAATTTTCCTCTTAACCCCTAAAGTAAATTTTCAGGTAAATATTTTTAGGAAGGTAAGTTTAGGGGTATATGTTCCACATCTTTGTATGATTAGATCTTTCTCTTTGTATACAAATAATAGTTTGTGTATTGCATAATCTTCCTCTTAAAGTTGGGCAAATGCTGCACAGTTGTCTTCTGACATTACTTTGGGGTAAATATTTTAGATAACATTTTGTTTTTGTATTCTGGTTTTCTAAATGCTTTAGGATTGTATTTTCACCCTTGAAAATTTTAAATGTCACTGAAAATATTCATGATCTATTACATTTTTTGTATTTAATTTTTTTCATTAAATTAAATTTGCTAACATATAACACCTAGTGGTCATCACATCAAGTGCCTTCCTTAGTGCCCATCACCCAGTTACTTTATCCCCCCATCCACCTCCCCTTCTAAAACCCTTTGTTTGTTTCCCAGAGTTAGGAATCTCTCATGGTTTGTCTTCCTCTTTAATTTTTCCCCACTCAATTCCCCCCCCCCCTTCCTTTATGGTACCTTTCACTATTTCTTATATTCCACAGGTGAGTGAAACCATATAATAATCGTCTTTCCCCGACTGACTTATTTCACTCAGCATAATACCCTCTAGGTTCATCCACATCGATGTAAATGGTAGGTATTCATCCTTTATGTTCTCACTCTCTCTCAATTAATCAATTAAAAATATTAAATATTAAAGTATCTCCCCAAAGCACAGTTCAGTCATTAGGAGTTTAGTAAAATATTTTTCATTCTAATAAGTCAAAGAAGAAAAATCATGCAGTTCTCTTCCTACAGCAGACACGCAACTCTGGCCCTGCCCATAAGGTCTTGTGAAGTTACCTCACACAACAGGATCCATCTTCCATGTCTCAGACCTGCTTTTTGATTGCCTATTCTTGAAATTACTAGTAAAGTTTGATACTGGGCAAGATCTCTGATTCATGAGTCTGATCTGACTGTGCCATCTGCTGCCAGGTAAGTCTACCATGATCTGAGTTCTAATTTCATTAAGCTCTTGATGCAAATTTTTCTCATTTTAGGATTTGTAACCGGATTTAAATAAGGGAATTAAAAGTATACCATTGTAATAAAGTAATCAGACATTTTGCTTTAAAGATACACATTTGATTAATATTTTAGTCATCCACCTGCTTATTTTTTCAGTACTTATTGTTTTTTCTTTATGTGCCTGTGTCTGTCTATATGTACAAGAGTCTTGTTTCATATGTTATCGTTTTATCCTAGACTGTCTTGCTTCTTTTATAAGGCAGTGTGTGACAGGGAATATGTAGAGGTGCAGGCCTAATACACCTTCAATAAAATCCAAGTGGGCCCTGACTGCTAATGGATGGAAAGTCCAGAACTAACAAAATAATTCATGAGACAGATAAAAAGTTTAAAAATTAAGAATTTCAAGATAGCAACAACAGACAATTAAAGCAAGTGTGGAGTGTCTTTAAGCACAGAGCCCTATGGAACTGCCCAGGTTACACACCCATGAAGCTAGTCCTATGGAGATCCTTACATTGGCAATCAATTTGGGAAAGGATGATCGGTCAGTATTTTCCTTGGATATCCTTCAATATGTGTCTTGTTCATTTGTGAAAGATCACTTTGTTTAGTCCATATTCAGGGGTCAACGATAGTGAGGTTGTCAATAGTTCAAGTTGAGGCTGGCATGGTGTACAAATTTTATTTTCTTGCAGATGGCCACAACAACATAATATATCCCACATGTTCTTCTTACAATGTGGCCTTAAAACTTTTTCCATCAAAAGATGGATCTATGTGCCTTTTCCTCAAACTTGGGAAGATCTTTTTTTTTTTTTTTTTTTAATTTAAGATTTTATTTATTTGAGAGAGAGAGAGCGAGCACAAGCAGGGGCAGGAGTGGAAGGGGGAGAGGGAGAAGCAGACTCCCCACTGATCAGGGAGCCCAACACCCTGCAGGCCTAATCCCAGGACCCCAAGGTCATGACCTGATTGAAGGCAGATGCTTAACTGACTGAGTCACCCAGGCACCCCAAGAGGATCTTTGTGTGACTCCTTCGATCAACTAATACAACAAAAGTGATACAGTCTGATTTTGCAAGCTAAATCATAAAAATGACATGCACTTCCAACTTGTATTAGGACACTCACCTTTGGAGCCCTAGGCCATCATAAGAGGGCTGAGGACACCATGCCCAGACCATAAGGACAGACCGTGTGTAGGTTTGCCAGCAATCGCCAGCATCAAATGTCAGACATATGACTGAAGACACTTCAAGATGATTCCATCCTCCAGTCACTGAGACATCCTCAGGCTTTAAGCCTTACCAGAGGAGGCCCCAGAAATTGAGGAGCAGAGAAAGGCCATATCTGCTATGTAAACAGCAGTGATCTTAAGTCTAATGCCTTAACCCCTATGTTTGCAGCAACATTATTTACAATAGCTAAGGTATGGAAGCAGCACAAATGTCTATTTATTGATCCATGAGTATAATAAAATGGTTGTTTTATACCATTAAGTTTGGAGGAGATTTGTTATGTAGTAAAGATAACTAGAACAAAATTTTAAGCCTGGAATTAGAGATTTCTGTACCAAAACCCTAAAACATGTGGCACTGACTTTGCAACCAAAAGCTGGATGGCTCTTAGGAGAGTGTTAGTTAGTAAACTAAAGGGTTTCAAAGAGGCTTTTAATGAGTACTCAAAGGATAGTAAAAGAAATGTTACTGGAATCTGGATGAATGGGAAATATTTTTATGTAGTATTAGAAAGTTTGGTAGCATAGAAATGTACCAAATGTATATGGAGAATGTAATAATATAATCAAAGAGATTTCCAGGAAGAATATTAAAAGTGCTACCTGACTTCCTCTCACTTCTACGATATAATATGAAAGGAGATAAATAAGTTAAATAATAACCTATTAAATATAAAGGATCCAAGATTCACTGGGTTTGGAAATAAAACTGTCTCTCATCCCTAGTAGCTTCTAGGCTAAGGTCAAATCCAGAGTAGGGCTGCAAGATCTTTGTTAGATCTCAGAAAAATGTAAAACCATACACCTCATAGAATGTTTCAGAGAAAAGGCTTCTAAATACCTTAAGGGCTTTTCCCATAACAATCTCACAGGAGTTCAAAGCAGAGAAGGGCTTGTCTCAAAATAAGTGTGCTTGTGGCTTTTAACTCTTTTATCTAAAGAAGTAGATTATAAATTGATACATTAAAATTCCACAGTGTTTTTTTTTTTAACAATTTTACCAGCTCTGATTGAAAGGGAAAGAGAGGGTAAGAAATAAAACAAGTGTTTGGACTATTACAAACTACTTCTACAGATGATGTCACAGGTGTCCATTTATACCTGTGAAAGTCCGCCAATCCCTGAACTCTATACTTCAAAAAACCCTATATAAGGTTGGCAGGAATAGGCTAAGCTACAAACATAGACAAGTTCTTCTGGAAAAGGAGAGATGACTCAAAAGGCAGGAGTGGAGCAATAAGTCCAGGGACAGAGTCAAAAGTCATGGAAAAAAATACCTTCCAGGAATTAAGGCTGAGATTTATTTTAAAAACTGGCAACATGTGCCCGTCTGGGTTTCAGAATTGCTATGGACCAATAGCTGCCATGTGCTTTGTGTTTTCCTCCTTTGTCTAAAAGGGGTTCTCCTGTTCCCCCAGTGTATGTTAACTGCATCATCCAAATAAATAATCCCATTAATTTATGGGTCTTCAAAGGAAAGGTACTCAAGGAACCACACCCCAGGAGCCTCTTCTACACCCAGACCTGATTGGTTGGCAAGATCCCTGATTTCAAGCTGATGCTGTAATGAGATAATACTTTGGTGGGTGTGGGGGCCTGGGTGGGATGAGCAAATGTTTCCCATGTAAGAGTTGTGAACTATGACCAGAAGGTGGCCCAAAGATGGATGCAGAGTTTCTCAGGGATAGTATCACAACTAAATGTAAATTCATAATTCACATTAAGTTCAGTTTTTTCCTTAATATATCAGTTGTGTCAGGACAAGTTCCCATTTTCAAACCAGGCATTATATCAGAATTAACTACTTGAAAGGAGAATTAGTAGTTTGAAAATCGATCATTTAACATGGAATTAGAACAAAGAAAGGATTTATGCAGGGGGCATAGTCTGATGAAATCTGATACAGAGACAGAGTCTAATGACCTTTGTGTTCATGTAATTCAGATTCAACACTCTAGGAAATGCTGGATGCACACTGCTGACATGTGTTTGTGTATAGTCTGTTTCTTAATATACTGTCTAGACCCTGTAGTAAAAGTTTTAAAGTATATATTAATATCACTAATTAAGCAACAAGAGAGTAAAGCCTTATTTTCCTTAAGACTTTGCATCAAGTACAATCTCTATCAACACTTTTTAGTCCATGAATAAAAACAAATAAGTAAAATGAGACTTACATACATATGCATATTATATAAAAGATGAAAAATCAGTCTTATCAAAAATTTAAGCCATTCCACTACAATGCTCTTTAGCCTTCCTCATTGCCATCATGTGTTGACCTCCTTGCCACTTCACTTTATTAATGAAGATTTGGAAATTTATTCACATTCTTTTTTTTTTATTATTCACATTCTTTATCTGCACTAACTTCTGTAATCATACCAGCATCAACATAGACAACTCATATAATACCTTGTCATAAAATTGCTGGACTCTTAAACTGCAATAACCTTAAATCTATTCCCAGACGTTAGTGTAGATTCTTGTCTTCAATAGAACTTTTCAACCTTAGATATATTGATGCGGCTCTTTCTTTCTTTCTTTCTTTTCTTTCTCCCTCTCTCTCTCTCTTTCTTTCTTTCTTTTTTGATGCGGCACTTTCTGATCACAACTTCCTATCCTGCCAGATCTTTCATTCCTTTACTCATAGTCTTTGGACATGAAAAAATTTAGTCTCATTTTCTCCCAGCCCAAACCTTTCCTGATCTTTCTTTCTTCTTTACCTGATTTAGATACCACTGCTGACCATTTCAACCACAGCTCTATTTGTTTACATACCATAGTATAACAAAAAAGTTACAATACTGATTTCAAAAATAACATTATCTTGGTTTTGTTTGCTTGATTACAGAAGAAATATGTGTGCATTGGGAAAATATTTAGAAAACAAACAAATGACTAAAAAATTAACATCACCATTTACTACATTAAAAACAAATATCCAATATTATTTTTTATGCTTTAAAATTTTAATTGTGATTATATTTTCTCTTGATTAAATATTTCTATACACAGAGGTCATCTCTTATTTTAAACACTATTTAGCAGTCAGAATTTGATAGAATTTTAAAACACAAAGGTCTGTATTCTTTCTAGTATTGCTACTTTCTCCAAATACAATATAATATTACCATAAGTCTCTGTGTACTAATTTTCATGAGTACATATTTTCTTTTCATTATCACTACATTCCTATATTAAAATACACATCATTATAAGTCTCTGCCTTTATAAAGTAATTTTGAAACCCTCTCCCTCACCTCATTTAAGTAGGTACAAAACCAAACAATAAAAAAAAAATTTAGAGTAAGAAGAGGAAAAACTCCAAAAACGAGCCTACTTTATGAAGAGTTGAAAATATCAATGGTAGAATAATTTTAGACACTGAGATTTTGCTTTAAAATACAAAAGAACACTAGGTCAGTAGTCTTCAAATATTTTAACAGAATTTATTTTTATTTTGCAAAAAAATGTACAAATTTAACACACAAAACACATGAAGTGGGCTGCTTTAGTTCAAACCATAGGGAGGAGGGACCAGACACATTCTGATTGGCAGCTACCTCTCCCTGCAATGGCCTCTGAACTACATCTAACAGATTCTCAGGGTTCTTAGAAGTAAGCATTAAAAATTTATGATTAAACATTTATCAGTGACATAGTTTCAGCAATAGGTAAGTCTCAGAAACTATTAACAAACATATGGGGGCACCTGGGTGGCTCAGTCAATTAAGTGTCCAACTCTTGATTTTGGCTCAGGTCATAATCTTAGAGTTGTGAGACTGAGCTCTGCATCAGGCTCCATGCCCAGTTTTTGGATCGAACTCTGTTCAACAAATAAATTACTCAGAATTTATATAACTTTTGTGAGCACTTCCTTTCACCTTCCTGGTCTGGATAATAAATTTGTATTTTATGGTTAAGAAGTTTAAAGTATTGAAACCTTTAGTATACTCTTTAAATATAAGACAAAATATTAATAAAACATACTCTAAGGCTATTAAAACACCTGACAAACTCAGGGCAAAAGCAAAGTATCCTAACTGGAGGATTTTTTCAATTTTATTTTTAAAAAATGGAATGTTGGCACATTCCTGTCCCTCCGATTGCATGTGCTGTCCATACTTCCACTGTCTAACCTCCCGGGGCCCCACAGGCACCTGCCACAAGGATGGATGGAATGGCCTTAGTCATGAGGCTTTTAGAATTGTTTCAGGGTGGAACTATGCATCAGAAGCGATCAAGGGAGCACTTGTCGGTATTGATTTGGGTACTACCAACTCCTGTGTGGCAGTTATGGAAGGAAAACAAGCAAAGGTGCTAGAGAATGTTGAAGGTGCCAGAACCACCCCTTCAGTTGTGGTCTTTACATCAGATGGTGAGCGACTTGTTGGCATGTCAGTCAAGAGACAGTCTGTCACCAACCCAAACAACACATTCTATGCCACTAAGTGTCTCACTAGCTGGTGATATGATGACCCTGAAGAACAGAAAGATATTAAAAATGTGCCCTTTAAAATTGTCCGTGCCTCCAATGGAGATGCCTGGGTTGAAGTTCATGGAAAACTCTATTCTTCAAGTCAGATTGGAACATTTGTGTTGATGAAGATGAAAGAGACTGCAGAAAATTACTTGGGGCATACAGCAAAAAATGCCGTGAACACTGTTCCAGCTTATTTCCATGATTCTCAGAGACAGGCCACTAAGGATGCTGGCCATTTATCTATGGTCTAGATAAATCAGAAGACAAGATCATTGCTGTATATGATTTAGGTAGTGGGACTTTTGATATTTCTACCCTGGAAATTCAGAAAGGAGTGTTTGAGGTGAAGTCCATCAATGGAGATACATTCTTAGGTGGTGAGGACTTTGACCAGGCCTTGCTATGACACATTGTGAAGGATTTTAAAAGAAAGACAGAGGTTTATTTAACCAAAGACAACATGGCACTTCAGAGGGTTCAGGAAACTGCTGAGAAGGCTAAGTGTGAACTCTCCTCATCTGTGCAGACAGATATTAATTTGCCATATCTTACAATGGATGCTTCTGGACCCAAGCATTTGAATATGAAGCTGACATGGGCTTAGTTTGAAGGCATTGTCACTGATCTAATCAGGAGGACCATCGCTCCATGCTAAAAAGCCATGCAAGATGCAGAAGTCATCAAGAGTGACATTGGAGAAGTGATTCTTTGGCCGAGCCCAAGCAAAGCTGTCAATCCTGATGAGGCTTGACCGTGGGAGTGGTCATCAGAGCTGCCATTCAGGGAGGTGTGTTAGCTGGTGATGTCACAGATGTGCTGCTCCTGGATGTCACTCCTCTCGTCTCTGGGTATTGAGTCTCTGGGAGATGTTTTTACCAAACTTATCAACAGAAACACCACTATTCCAACCAAGAAAAGCCAGGTGTTTTCTACTGCTGCTGATGGTCAGACTCAAGTGGAGATTAAAGTGTGTCGGGGTGAGAGAGATGGCTGGAGACAACAAACTTCTTGGGCAATTTACTTTGATTGGAATTCCCCCAGCCCCTCATGGAGTCCCTCAGGTTGAAGTTACATTTGACATTGATGCCAATGGGATTGTACATGTTTCAGCCAAAGATAAGGGTATAGGACATGAACAGCAGATTGTGATCCAGTCTTCTGGTGGGTTAAGCAAAGATGATATTGAAAATAGGGTTAAAAATGCAGAAACGTATGCTGAGGAAGACCAGCAAAAGAAGGAATAAGTTAAAAAAAAAAAAAAAGAAGAAGGAACGAGTTGAAGCAGTTAATATGGCTGAAGGAATCATTCATGACACAGAAACAAAAATGGAAGAATTCAAGAACCAGTTGCCTACTGATGAATGCAACAAGCTAAAAGAAGAGATTTCCAAAATGAGGGAACTTCCGGCTCGAAAAGACAGTGAAACAGGAGAAAACGTAAGGCAGGCAGCATCTTCCCTTCAGCAAGCATCACTGAAGCTCTTCGAAACAGCATACAAAAAGATGGCATCTGAGCAAGAAGGCTCTGGATGTTCTGGCACTGGGGAACAAAAGGAAGATCAAAAGGAGGAAAAGCAGTAATAACAATAAACTCCGGAGTCAAAATATGATGCTTGGGAGTGAAGGGACTTCCTGAGCAGAAATGGGCAAATTTCAGTCTTTTATTGTGCTTTGGCAGTATTCTATATATAATTTCCTTAATCTATAAATTTAGTGACCATTAGCTAATGATCATTTAATGAGAATTTCAACCGTAAAAAATTCACAGTACTCTGTACTTAGCCATTTTTCATCTCCATGTAAAGGGAAGGGAAGATTTGTTGATCATTATAAAAACAATGTTTTGTGCTTTAATAGCTATATTTTCAAGAGGTGAAACCATCTCTAAGCAGAATAATGAAGGTAGTCAGCTGCACACCTGGAATGAGACCATATGGGGATGAGATCTTCTAGTGAATCAAGAACTACTACACCAGCTTATGTGTACGTGGGATTCTTCAACTGAGGCCTTGCAAGGCAAGCCAGCTGTGCCATGTTGGAGGATAGGGCAGGAGTAGCTAGATCAGCAGAAAAATAGGTGTTCGGTACGCTTTAAAAATAAGGTAATAGGACTCCCTAACTTTCCTAAGGCATATTTTTCTAGCTACCTTCTGGCTTGTGTCTGGCACCTCTGTCCTTTATGATGGCTTTTTTTGATCCATTCTGGGTTTTCGTTTTTGTCAGCTCCTTAACTGAGACACGTAGGCGCCCCAAACACGGAAGGTTTTATTAAAGGTATACTGTGAGAAAAAAATGGAGAAGGATCTGGAAAAGACTGGGAGACCTGGTAGTGTAAGTCTAATGCTGAATAAAGGAGAGAGGAGGGAAGGTTGAATGGAAGAGACCCAAGAAGAGGTAGGAGCACTGCCAGGAACATCTCATGGCCACCACAAAATGCATAAACATTGCAGCCAAAACATCTCCACAAGCACCATCTTTTTGCCACCACTCAGAGTATCTTCCTATTACAGTTGTCAAATAAGTCACCTAATGATTCTTTTCAAATTTAGATGCTGCAAACTGCCTTCTAAACGTTATTATTTCCAGATACATCATAAATCTCCTAAAGGTTAAATTTTACATCATGGAGTTATAGAATTTAGAAATCAAAGCTCATACACTGACCTGTCCTTGTTTAATTTGTTCAGCACTTTCCCTTCCTGGTGAAAATAAAGTTCAACAACTTCCATTTTGCTATTACTGCAATTTTCTAAAAGCTTCAAAAACTGGAGTTATTGAGTACTCCATTCATTGAATGATTTCATTAAAGATCTTAAACTGATTTTGAATAAATGCAACAAAAATTGAAGACCTATCTTCCTTTTAAAAAATATTTATGGGAGAGATATAGAGAGAGAGACAGTGTGCACACAAGTGGGGGATTCTGGAAGACAAGCAGACTCTGCCTACTGCAGAGCCTGACATGGGGCCAATCCTACTACCTGAGCAGAAAGCAAGAGTTGGACACTTTACCAACTGAGCCACCCAGGTATGCCAAGTACACAGGAACTTTACAGGAATGTGTTCTTGGGAGCAAAACATGTAGTAGAGGTAAAAGAAGTACTGCTGGGCAGAGGAAGAGCTGAGCAGCAATGCAGTCACAACAAAGGCCCTGGCTGATCCCATGGGGAATTCTGGAGTTGGGATGGCTCTTATGAATGTCAAAAATTGGGAGAGGACAGACCTCTACATTTATCAGTCATTGGATGTAGTACCCAATATGGGATCATATTTATCAGTCATTGGACGAAGCCAGGTGGCTGTATCTGAGGACAAGTCTTGGAATTAATAATAAATTTTATATTTTAAGCACTTGGAGAGGAATTCAGTTGAGAGATATCTGTTAACCACTCCCAGGAGCTGGAGAAATAGGTGATTTGGTTGTTGGAGGAATCAGAGTGGCATACTTTGGCATACTACTTCTCCAAACACATCCTAGCTCATCTTAATGCAACTATTCATAACAATTGCCCACTAAAAATTAAACACCAGGAACATTTCTAACTGGACAAAAGTCAGGAGTAGGTGTAATTCAACACTCTCCTAAACAAAAGCATATACAACCAAATACTACCGTTACCTCTTGGTTCTTTTCTCTTGAGGGAACTTTTGACAACCTTTTGGTCTCTATTATATAGTCCCCTCCTCTGCCTACCTCCTAAATGTTTGTCTTCCTTTAAGAATCCAATCTTTGTCACCTTTTATCACTTTATATTCAGTTCAATCTTGCCCATTTCCATGACTTTAAAAAAATGGAGTGGATTTTATGTGACAAACACTGTGCTAATTTATGGACATATTTTTAAACATAAGATCTCATCTACATTGCTATAAAGACGTAAACACATAATTCTATGGGAGTATATAAAAGTCTCATCAAAGAGCACCAAATCTAAATCATATGGAGGAGTTTAGGGTCAAAGAAGACTTTCTTCCTTAAAGGACATAAGAGAATAGGAATTAGTGGATGAAGAGTAGGATGGAAGATTTTCCATATAGAAGAGGTAGTGTGGCACATTCAAGGTGGTGCACATATTTCAACATGGATGAAGTTTGCAGGATGAAACAGTGGAGATATATGACTAAAGAAGGACATACAGGAGTTTGAGACTTTATTTTGAAGGCTATGATGAGGCTTAAAAATATTTTAAGTAGATTATCATAATCAGATTGCATTTTAGAAAATCAAAATGGCAATACATGGAAAATGGTTTGGACTGGACATGATGCAATCATTGAAGAATCCAAAAATAAAATATAAAGGAATAATCTAAACCAGTTCAAGTGATGTTGGGGAAAAAAAGATTAATTTGGAAGACATTATGGAGACAGGAAAATTGAATACAGTTGTAAGGAAAATAGAAGAGCTTATAGATAAGCTAAGGTTTCTCAATAGGGTAACTGGCTAGATAGTGCTGCTCACTAAGAAAGAAAATAATATGGAAGAAGGAGTAAGGTCAGAAGTAAGAATTGATGACTGTAATTTCAACTTGTTGCATCCAAAGTGCTCATAAGACATCTAAGGGATGATTTATAGCAGGTAGTTGTATATATAAAATTAGCATTCAGAAAAGAAATATGGCTGGAGACACATCTGGGGGGTCAGTACCAATATAGGTGATGTGGAAGGCATGCAAAGAGATAAGACTAAGCAAAAAAAAGTCTAGATTGAGAAGAGAAAGATAAACTAATCTTATAGGGACATCAACATTTATAGAGTAGGGAAGAAAACCTTCCAGGAAGGTTAAGCATGCAGAGAGAGAGGAAACATCTGGAAAGTGAAATACTATAGAAATCAAGGGATTTGATTTGAAGGGGTTGGTTTGAAGAAGATAAGAGTGATCAAAAAAAAAAATCTAGCAAGGCATTAAGTTTTAACAGAAGAATTAAGATGTGTTCATTGATTCAACTGGCTGAACAAAGGTAGCATTAAAAAATCTTGACAAGAGCAGTTCAGGGTGGGGCAGAAGCCAGATTTCAGTGGATATATATGACACACTTTGGGATGCAGAAAGTGTGGGATAGCAGATAAAAAGAAATGTAGGGTTGAGAAAGGTAGGATCTGTTGTTGCTTCTAAGATGAAGACTTGAATATAATTATATGCTGAGAGACAGCCAGAAAAGGGATAAAGTTTGAAGACACATGAAAAGAAAATGATACTTGGACAAGGTCACTAAGAAGAAAAAAAAGGACAAATTTGAGAGAAATATCGTGAAACAGGAAGGTTATGGGAAGGAAAAAACAAAAGATAAGGATGGGTGCTATTGTGGGTTGAGCAGTGTTCCTAAAAAAATACATAATCAAGTCCTAAAGTCTGGTACCTGTGAATGTGATATTTGGAAATAAGGTCTTTAGAGCTGTAATCAAATTAAAATGATGTCATCATACTGAATTATGGAGGCCTTAATTCAATGACTGATGTCCTTATAAAATGATGAAAATTTAAACACACACACAGACACAGAGGTAAGAAGGTCATGTGAACATGGAGATCGTTTTAACAAAATGTAATATTTTGGTTTGAAACTAAGTTTAGCTAAAGAATTTTTATATTTGATTGAGGTTGGGTTACATGTAATCTACAGTTTCAAGGCTTTAATTAACCAGTGATGCTAACCAACAGAATGATAACTTGAGACCAAATGACCAAGACTCACCAGTCTCCTTTCTTTTACTCCCTATCCCGGTAAACAAGGAGTTGCTGATCACAATATGAATTGGGTACCATGTAACTGGTACTTCTCAGGTACTGATAGTGATTAAAAAGTTTGTTTGAATAAGTAATTTAATCTCCCCTATAAAACCTTATTAATTTCCACTGTAAATTATTTTGTCCAATGTCTTGCATTCCCTCTGTGTAGATGATCAGCTCCTCAAAAATAAGAGATTTCGAATTAATGTTTTACTCTAGAGTTTCTTCAATATTTTAGTCAATTGCTTCATTTCTTTCAAATGATTTGTAATGCAAATGAAAGAATCTGAGAAGTCACAAGTTGGATTCTGACCTCTTAAATTAACTTCATTTAAATAGCTCCAACTATAGTAAAGAGCAGACCCTCTTGCTTTTGGGGTGAAAAGAATCACAGTTTGAAATGTCAGTTGCCTCAGGCAGGCACATCACATTGAGTTGTATTTAAACATAGCTTAAAGCTAGCTTCACACTGAATTATAATAGAAAAGTCATTGAAGTCATCTCTTCATCCACAGTAGAAAAATGAAAAGAATTTTAGTAATACTTAACATACCAAAAATGGTTCATAAATATATATAAAACAGTCCACTAGATTTACCTTTATATGACAGTTCTTCTCTGAAAAAATCTAAAAACTTATAAAGTTTTTAATTATCCAATATTTGATATTATTTGGTATAGTATCAGTGTATATATATATGTATATATATATATATGTGAATTAATGTGATGAAAATATAGAGATACAAAATTAGTTCAGTAATTATTTTAGTTAACAACAATGAAGATTTGTAGCTAATAATTAAGGAAGACACAACAAAAGCTTTTTGAAGTCTGAAAGTACTAATCTGTGGGAAAAAAAATAAAGCCATCTCAGACAAAACATTTTTTAAAAGAAGATCTCTCCTATTTTAGGTACATTCAGGTAGATACCCTACATTCAGGTAGATCCAGGTTGGGCCAGGAATATATTTTCACCATAAATTCTTTGTAATACATATGTTACCTTAAGTTATTTACTAATCATTTCTTAATACAATAGGAAATCAAGACCACAAATAGAAAAAAGAAAATAAAATAATAAGAATACATCAAATTAAAAATTATGATTATAGGCTAAGTTATACTCAAAGGAAAATGCATAACCTTAATTATTTTTAGTAAACTGAACTAGAGATAATAACAAAAGAAAGAAAAATTAAGGTGCACCTGGGTGGCTCAGCGGTTTGGCACCTGCCTTCGGCCCAGGGCGTGATCCCAGAGTCCCACATCGGGCTCCCTGCATCGAGCCTGCTTCTCCCTCTGCCTGTGTCTCTGCCATTCTCTCTGTGTGTCTCGAATGAATGAATGAATGAATGAATAAAATCTTAAAAAAAAGAAAAATTAGTAAGCTGAAAACTAAGAAACAACTACAGTAAAGGAGTAATACTAATAAAAACAGAAATAAAAATTCTGGTGAAAGATAACAGTAGAACTTTTTATGGTCCAGCCATATTAGTCTTTTTTAGTTTCCTTTTTCTGCCTCAGAGCACTTTCATAAACTGTTTCTTCAATCTGGAATGACATCTTCCCCTTCTTTTTACCTAAATAATAGTTAATTAGTCTTTAAGATCTCAATTTAAACAACCCTTCTTCAGAGAGGCTTCCTTGACACCCGTATGGGTTAATTCTTTCTCAGGTATGTATCTGCACTGTCTGGTGCTATCACACCTTTGATTACTTGCTTACTGCTAGATTATAAGCTCCATCCCTGAGTATTTCACCACAGAATCTCTAGTGCCCAATATAGTGTTCTTCATATAACATGGGCTTGAAACATTTGTGTTGAATGAGTACATAAGTAAATAAATGAATGGAAGAAGTTGTAGGGAAAAAATACAATAAAAATATATAATTTCCCAGAATTTTAAATCCACAAATAGAAAAGAACTACAAATACACAAAATTAAGAATGGAAAAAGGAAGAACATATGTTTAAAAGATCTATAAATTGTCAGAGATAACTATAAGCCTATGTAACCATATTCTTAAATCTCATGTAAATCAATAATTTCCTAGAAATTTTTAAATGATAAAAAGAGTTATATAAAGGAAAATGAAGTTTTGTAGAGATTATATTTGAAAAACTTAAAAAAATCTCCCTGGCTATTGGATTAGACATTCAAAGAACAAATACAATTTTGTAAAGCTGGCATGATCTAGCTTTCTAAACTATCGACAACAAATACAGTACCAAAAAAATCTTAATTCAATCTCAATTACAACATAGTAGTAAAAATACTAAATGGAATTTTAACAACTCAACTATAGGAGAATATTAAAAGAATAACATACCTTCAGCACCTGAGTGGCTCAGTCAGTTAAGCTTCCAACTCCTTGATTTCAGCTCAAGTCATGATCCTGGGGTTGTGGGATCAAGCCCTGCCTCAGTCTCCGTGCTAGGGGTGGAGTTTGCTTAAGATTCTCTCTCTCTCTTTCCCTCTGCCACTCCCTTCTTCCCTCTCTTAATAAACATAATGAACCTTGACCAAGTAGGATTTACCTCAGGAATTCAAAGAAGGTAGAAAATTTTAAGAAATACAGTAACAGAGTATCAACAGGCCAAAAGAGAAAAACCATACGATGAAATCATTAGATGCACAGGAAAATATATTTGATCCCAAACCAGCACGTGTTCCTCATTAAAAAAAAAAAAAAGCATTTGCATTTCATTGACTAGTTGTAGCTAAGGTTATACTTAATAGTGAAATAGAGCAAGAGGTGAGGATAACACAGAAGTCTCTTCCAGCCATGCCTCAATCAGCTGGTAGTGGCTACCAGAAGTAGTAGTAGGAAGAAGAATTCTTAAGCTTCTTCCAGATTCAGAAGGAAACAATGCCATGATCTACCCATATGGGTGTCAAGGATAGCTCTCTGAATAATGGTTAAACTGAGAGTTCTAAATAATTAATATTATTTAGGTGAAATGAAGGGGCAGATATCATTCAGGTTGAGGAAACAGCATCTGAAAATGACCCGTGGCAGGAAAAGGAAACTAAAAAGAGATGAGTATGATTGGTATGGGGAAAACTGGACAGCTACATGCAAAATAATGAAACTGGATGGCTTTCTCACACCAGACACAAATATAAACTCAAAGTGGATTAAATACCTAATGTGAATTCTGAAACCATAAAACTCGTAGAAGAAAGCATAGGCAGTAATTTCTGTGACATCGGCAGTAGCAACATTTCTCTAGATACATCTCCTGAGGCAAGGGATACAAAAGCATAAATAAACTATTGGGACTCCATCGAAATATAAACCTTCTGCACAGCAAAGGAAAAAATCAATAAGACTAAAAGACAACCTTCTGATAAAGGGTAAGTATCCAAAATCTGTAAAATTTATACAACTCAACCCAAAACACAAATAATCCAATTTAAAAATGGACAGAAGACATGAACAGACTTCTTCAAGGAAGACATGTAGATGGCCAACAGACACATGAAAAGATGATCAACACCACTCATCATCATGAGATATCACCTCACACCTGTCAGAATGGTTAAAATAAAAAAAAAAAAACACAAAAAAACAAGTGTTAGTGAGGACGTGGGAAAAAGGGAAAGCTCACGTATTGTTGGTGGAATGCAAACTGATACAGCCACTCTGGAACACAGTATGAAGAGGAATCAAAAAGTTAAAAATAGAACTACTCTATGATCCAGTAATTGCATTACTATTTAACCAAAGAATACTAAAACAATAATTTGAAAAGACATAGGCCCTCTTATGTTAATTGCACCATTATTTCCCATAGCCAAATAATGGAAGCAGACCAAGTGTCTATCAATAGATGAATCAATAAAAATGTAGTGTGTATATATATATACACATATATATCTATACATATACACACACACACATAATGGAATATTATGCAACCATAAAAAAGAATGAAATCTTGCCATTTGCAGCAATGTGGATAGAGCTAAAGAATATAATACAAAGTATTATAATAAACCATTTGGAGAAAGATAAATACCATATAATTTCACTCATATGTGGAATTTAAGAAATAAAACAAATGAACAAAGGGAAAAAAAAGAGACAAACCAAAAATGGACTCTTAACTATACAGAAAAAAACATATGGTTACCAGAGGGGAGGTAGGTGGAAGGATAGATGAAATAGGTGAAGGGGAGTAAGAGCACACTTATCAGGATGAGCACTGAGTAATATATGGAATTGCTGAATCACTATATGTTGTACATCTGAAACTAATATAACATTTTGTGTTAAGCATTTACTGGAATTAAATTAAATTTGCTGGAATTAAAGTTTAAAAATGAATGAAATTTTAAAAAACAATTTAAAAAATAGAAAAGAGAAGTCAACTATAGGCAAGAAACTAATATGACACTGTATGTTAACTATACTGAATTTTTTTTTTAAGCTGGTAAAACTTTTTTTTGAAGACTTTGGTAGAGAGAATAATAGCCCTCCAAAATATCTACATCTTAATTCCCAGAATCTGTGAATATGTTACTTTATATGTTAAAAGGGGATTTGACAAGTATGATTAAATTGATGATCTTGAGATGGGGAGATTATCCTGGATTAACCATGTAGGCTTAATGTAGTCACAAGGATCCTAGGGGAAAAAAATGGAGGTAATAAAGTCAAAATCAGAAAAGGAGAAAGGATGAGGGAGGAAGCAGAGGTCAGAAAGAGAGAGAGAGAGAGATTTAAGATGCTACACTACTGACTCTGAAGATGAAGGAAGGGGTCACAAGCCAAAGAATGCAAATGTCTTCTAGAAGCTAGAAAAGGCAAAGAAACAGTCTCCTCTAAGCCTCCAGTAGGAATGCAGCCCTGCGGACACCTTAAAGTTAGAACTTCTGACCTCCAGAACTAGAAGATAATACATTTTTGTTATTTAAACAAAGTTTGCGGCAATAATCTGTTACAGCAGCAATAGGAAACTCATACAAGGGCAATGGATAACTTTAAAATTATAGCTACTTGAGGATAGCAATCTACTTCTAGGAATTGGTCCTAAAGAAGTCACTAGAGAGAGTGCAAATAGCTAAATAAAAGTGCATCATTGCAACACTGTTTATAGTTGTTAACAATGGAAACTATGGAAGTGTCAGACAGTGGGGGATTTATTAAATCATTGTATATCTTGAATAAAAGTATGTAACACAGCAGTTATAAATTAGCTGCTGGAAAAAATCTAGAGAAGCTGGAAAATTGTCATCAAAAATTTTTTTTTTAAAGAAGATAATTTACAAACTGCACAGCTCCATGTCAGTCTCAATCTATCAATAATGGTTCTATTGGCTAGGAATCCCTGGGGCACTCACCGGGGCCTGCACTAGCTGTGGCAAGCCCCTACATATATTTCTTGACCAGAGCCAACATTGGGGCTACAGCACCTGAGCAACAACTATTAGGGAACCTTGAAAAGACAAGGCATGTTACTCACAAGTCTTGGAAGGTATGTGGCATGACCTGAGGGCCACACAGGGAGGTCTTAGGTATAGGGGAAAGGAGAAAGCAAGGACCTGGGCTTCTGCCTTTATTGGGGTCAAGAGTGAGGTGCCTAGGGTTTCTTGGGTTTACTCTTTATTAGGGTGTGGAAAAGGAAAAGGGCTCACTCAGGCTGTCAGTTATCTAGGTCAATCAGGGCTTCCTAAAAGGGGAACTTCCTGGGTGAGGGTAGTAGCCTGGTTCTTTATCTAGTTGTTCAGCTGGTAGCTGTGTCATATAACTAGCAATAAGTTTATTCAAGACGGAAGTCTTTTTTCTAAGATTTATTTATTTATTTGGGCAGGAGGGGGAGAGGGACAGAATCTTTAAAAAGACTCCCTGCTGAGCATGGAGCCCGAAGCAGGTGATACCAGCACCAATGAGATCATGACCTGAGCTAAAACCAAGAGTCAGATGCTTGACTGACTGAGCCACCAAAGCGCCCCCAAGAAGGATGCCTCAGCAATCAAAAGCTTAACATCAGGCACTAATATTACAACCAAAAAAGCTTATCAGGAACTTATACTACATACATATGGTACAATACCAATTTTTAAAAAGATATATATCTGATTATATTCAAGCCATTTAGTTATGTCTGGGTGGTGGAACTGTAGGTGAGCTTCCTTTATACTATGATAGAGACTAACTATATAATCAACAAAAGTTATAAACGTATAAAATAAATAATTATATATATCTAGTAGATAAAAAGAGCCTATGAAAAAATAATTATATTCATAAATATTGGTGTCAATTATTATACACTATAAAGTAGTCTTGAGGTATAATATTATTGTGTTTTCCTCCACAATAAACAACTGCAACCTCTCTAATAATTGGAGTCTTGTTTACATCAACTCTACTTGTAATAAGCAGAACCTTCCAGTGATACCTGTCTGGCTCAACCTACTACCCCTTAATATAATTTCCAATTTCAGGAAATGTGTCAATCATCAAAGTTACCTGAGAACAGCAAATAACCAAGTTTTTAAAGTCACTAGTCTTAATGTTACGTAGGGTAAGTTATCTGGCCTTTTGACTATTTTAAAGTGCATTGGCTTTATCAGGGTCTTTTTTTTTTTCTTTGATTCTAAAAACTTTTTTTCACTTCATGCTTGTGTTTTGGAT
Source organism: Vulpes vulpes (assembly GCF_048418805.1). Taxonomy (NCBI): domain Eukaryota; kingdom Metazoa; phylum Chordata; class Mammalia; order Carnivora; family Canidae; genus Vulpes; species Vulpes vulpes. The sequence goes on from NC_132782.1 coordinate 145,558,368, forward strand.
AGGTTAGCCTATCTCAGATGAGAAATACATATATATTTTAATATATAAATTTAATTTTAGATCATTTAAAATATAAATACATAAATTTATATGTATATATAAAGTTTATATATATATAAAGTTTGGGGATTTTCATAAAATTCTAGCAAAAAATATTGTCCATTATACTTTAAGAGAGTGAATATTATGGCATATGAATTATATGTCAATTTTTTAAAAAATGCTTGTTACACTATTTAGTGTCCGTTATCAACAGGAGCCACATGACAATGGCTTAATAAAAATCTGGAACCTTTAATTCCTGCTAATTTAAGAATGCAGGCATGTTAGAATAACTTAAATATATCATGAATTTGTCCCTTAGATTTTTCTCTTTTAAATACCAGCTCTCAATTGACCACTGGTTACATGCTAGATCCCAATAATTTCATGCTTGCATTCTTTAAAATACTGATTTATTATGGCAAGTGCTTGATATAAGACACACAAGTAGGAGGTGATATCAGCAGGATGGGAGAATAGGGAGCACTAGATTCTTTGTTTCCCTCCCACTAAATTAACAATATACAGACCAATTTCCTTTGCGAGAAATCCAGAAGCCAGTTAAAGAGCTCCTACACCACATGCAAGCATGAAACCAGCTATAGCAAAGCCAGCAGAAAAAGACATGGCACCCACTTTTCAGAGCTCTGCCCCCTGGCATTGCATGATGGGGGAAACTCCCAATGCCCAGCTTCTTCCAAGGGAGGGAAAATGTTAGAAAATATACCCCACAGGCTGGCTTTTTCGGGGGCTGCTCCATGGGGTGATTTCTCTTTTGCCTGTCTCAGAGGGCACACTTCTAATCTCATTGATGAAGCCAGCATTACCCTAACATCAAAGCCAAACAAAGAAAATAGAACTACAGGCTAATATCCCTTAAGAATATAGATGCAAAAATCCTCAACACAATACTAACAAACTAAATCCAATAGCACATTAAAAGAGTTATACACCGTGACCTGGCGGGATTTATTCCTGGACTGCAAGGATGGTTCAACATACAAGAATCAATCCTTGTGATTCACCACTTCCCTGAAGAGGACATTCAAATGGCCAATTGGTATATGAAAAGATGTTCAACATCCCTAATCATCAGAGAAATGAAAGAGCCACTAAGAGATATCATCTCACACTTAAGATGGCCATCATTTAAACAACAGAAAACAACAAATGCTGTAAAGGATGTGGAGAAATTAGAACTCATGCGCGATGCTAGGAATGTAAAATGGTACAGGTGTTAAAGAAAACAGTATGGAAGTTCCTCAAAAAATAAAAAATAGAACTATCATGTGACCTATTATTCCTACTTCTGGGTATTTATCCAAGTGAATTGGAAACAGAATTGGAGATAGAGAAAAAGAGAAATAAAAAGACACAGAGTCAACAGAGGTAACAATTCCATTGCAGAAGGGGGTAGGGGGAGTTAAGAACCTTATTTATATTCTTATAAGTCAGAGACCATGTGATTTCCACACAGAAAAATGAAGTTTGGCTTTGAATGTACTTTGATGATATCTTCTATTAGATATGTTCAACCTGAAAGAGTTTTGTGTAGCTCAACAAAAGAATGACAGATACGGATTTTTTGCAGCCCTCAGATCCTCAGAATCCTAGAATATGTATCACAATGAAATTTAAGTAAATTAATATATTATCAAATTAATAAATTAGAGGGATTTAACATTAGATTTTAGTTTTTAAAGGGCTAAAAATTTCATATATGTACTTATTCTTCTGTAAGTAATCATATTTCTAATATGCTTGATACAAACCATCTATATGTTTATTTTTAATTTTTAATACTAGATAATTTGTGGTGTCTGCCTCCCCTGGCCACAGCTGACTAGCCTAAATGGTAGACACAGTTCCAAGTGGCAGGATACTAAGTTGTCCAGGGATCCATGACTAAAAATAGCCTACCTCAAAAATTTAAGTCAAATATTGAGAAAAATTTGAGTGGATGCCATGACGTAGAGAAAAGTCCAACAAACTGTAGCTCTGTGCAACCCAAGGTTTGAGGGAGCCAGAATTATGAGTCTAAGTGTTTCTGGAGGGTTGTCTCAATTCATGAATAAAAGAGTAAAAATTCAATTTGCCATGTATTTTAAGATACCCTTTAAAACTGGCACAGAGCTATTAAATATACATTTAAGGCATTGTATAATATATACATCTACTTTTCATTCTGCCTTTGAAAATACACACTGTTCCAAACCATACTTAAATGTCAGGAAATTCCTCCTCTCAATCCTGTTTTACTTTTTATCTTCTTTTAAATATGTAAATCCATATTAGAGATAAATGGCAAAAAAGCCTAGCAAAAGGGCTAACATAAACTTTATAGATAGACTTTTTACAAGCAATGATTTTATAGAATTATATAGAAATTGTTTTATTACGGAATCCACCAAAAGGCTATTCTTACCAACCGATGTTTGTTCTACATTTTGCCAAGATTATGCAGAAATGTCCCTCACCTACAATTTATATATAGAACTCATCTCTGCTAAACTGCTTAATAAGCCAAATTTGTCCTTGGCAACTTCCCCTGCCACTCTCTTGCTGCTGCCTTGCCATATCCTTTATACTTTCCCAATCCTTAAGCAATTGCTCTAGGATTTTCCTGACAATACTTTCCCCTTAACAAAATGTAGTCGTGCTGGGCGCAGTTTGATTGTGGGTTTAGGCATCTAATAAATATGATTTTACTTAAAGGATTGATAAGGAATAACAGTTTCAAGTGTAAGCCTTCTAGACCATGCCTAGGACTGAAATGATCTAACTGGAGGACAACTGGGTGCAAATTTCAGGCAGCATTTGGGATCCAGAAGCTTTTGGTTTACTCACAACACATAAAGATAAACATGCAATCTATGCTTAGGTTACACAATCTTAAGTACTGAAAAGAACAGTAAGATATATATTTGAAACACGATTTCTCAGTTATCTGTGTATGATATATGGAACCTTCTTCTTTAAATCAGAACATTCATTAAAGCTGTTGAACATGATTTCAGTATCACTAGACTTCTAATGATTTTATTGAGGGCTTTCCATCAACATGAGATGTAGAAGCTGCATGCAGGAACAGATGTCACGGTTATACCGAAGCCTGAAGACAGCGGAGCACAGATACACAGACGCGGACTGTGCACTTAGCCTTGGTTCAAATCACTGTTATTTACTAGCTGTATGACCTCTGGCAAATGTCTTCACCAATTCAAAGTTCAGGTTCCTCAACCATGAAAAGGGACATACTAGTAGAGAATTATGAGGATTAAATGAGAAAATACATACAAAGCACTTGTCTGGTATAGTCTAAGTACATAAGAACTCAATATATGTTAGCTACCATTATTAATTAGTAGATTGTCTCATGAATATGTCTTTGACGTTTACTGTTAGTAGTGGCTTTGATTTTTTTTAAGCTAAAAAAAATAAAATAAAGCAGTACTGATTTGACTTAGTATGTTCCAGTTACTTTATTCAAAGTGAAAATGACTTTTTTTCTGATTAAAAAAATACATATTTATTGACATTCAAATCATAAAGGAAATTATAAAGCAAAATGGAAAAAATCAGTGAAATCTATACATGCAGAGAAATACATTATTATGTTAATGACATTTCTTTTATTTTCCAAAAGCAGGATTAATCTACTATCTGTGTCTTTCTGTTTTTGAAATATAATTGTAGAGCTCTTATTTCATAATAGTTTCTATTCATAAACTAGCCATAAAAATGTAAAAGTAACTCTTTTTTTGGGGAAGCAGAAAGAGTAGAGGTAAAACACCTGTCACGATCTGCCTGTGTTCAAATGCCAACTTTACCACTTACTAGAACTATCATCTTGGGTAAGTCACCTAGGCTCCGCATCTTAACTTCCTTATCTGTGAAGTAGAATTGTTATAAGGATTAAAGGAGTTATAGATAAAGTACTTAAAATAGTACTTGGTACATAGTAATACAGAAGACTTAACTATTGTTATAAAAGGTCAAAGGTACCTATATGTTGTTATATAAATATAAAGCAGCTCATAGAACCAGTTATGTGTATTATTCCACTTGTATAAAGAGAACAAAATACACAATAATATATCTATTTATATATATAGATAGATAAGCATAAAAATATTTAAAAGATGATAACATTAAACTGTTAACATGCTTATCTCAGGAAGAATTTTCACTGGCTCCATTATAATGCTGCAATGTTTTACAAACCTTATGTAAGAAATCAATAAAAACAGTCCATTTGAAAAATGTATTTTTTTGGAGTGGAGAAAATATAAAGAAAATAGAGGAAAATAACAAAACTCTTGGTTTTCAGAAAGATGACAATAGTTATTAGTTCTTCCTGCTATTCCAGGAAAAGAGAGTTTAGAGCTTACAGAGAACTAAATCCACTATTAGTGGAAGTATATTATAGTAAACCCAAAGTTATAATTTCTCTTTACTAAAGAGACATTATTTTCTATGATTTCAAGAAAAATATTCAAAAGAAGAAAACATTTAAGTACCTTTAAAATTGCTAATAAACATACCTAAGGTTATTAAATTTAATAGAGAGGTGGCTGAAGCATAAACAGGAAAGTGGCTGAAGCATAAACTAAACAATCCTATTTCCCCTTTATTTTACTGGGTCAAGACAAGAATGCCACATCCAATTTGAAACACCTTTAATGTCTAAACTTATATGTTCTGTCTAATTTATAGAGGAAGAACGTCTATAAAATTTTAAATCCTAAAGCAAAGTTTCCAAATGCTGTTTAATATTGAATGACAGCTTTTCTGAGAATGAATACAGGTTTAAGAGAGAATATGCAGTACTCATGCAGAACAGGACAGCCTAAAATGAATCATCAACCTGGTTATTAATATTATTTTGTCTAATGTACAGACTGTGCTTTCAGTATCTCACAAAAATACACCGTGGCCTGAGCTGAAGTTTTAGATTTAAAAATATTAGCTCTTGGATGTTATACACACCATTTATGTCCAATATGAACTCTCTCAAATGTTACCAGTTACATATAATATCCCAAATTTCTGACCTATGCTGATGACAGATCACCATCTATTGTGATGTCATCCAGTACTGTATGGTACTAGTTCATATGATATTTTTTCTGGCTACAGTTTAAAGGGCACTTCCTGTTTGTGGAGTAAAGCCTACCACATTATCAAAATATGTAACTGAAGGATCACAGTATGACCTCCTGTGATTTTATTTCTGTATTGTTGCCTTAAATAGCGATGAGTAAATCTTCTAAATTATGTCGTAAGACTTCTTGTCCAAGAAGCAATATATTTTGCAATCTCATTGACAAAATTGTTAAAAGACCATCCTTGCAGTTTTTGGGACAGTGGGGATATCACTGTTATGAACCTAGGATTTACAGAACCCTGGCAAAAATTCTGAGGTATGTCGACTTGGATGGGTTTGACATACTACTCTCAGATTATATTGCATTTGTGGAAAAATCAGGATACCGTTTCGAACTAAATTTTAATCTTGAATTTACTGAAATATGTGTGAATACAATTCTGTACTGGGTATTCGCCAGAAAAGGTAATCCTGACTTTGTGGAGTTGCTTCTCAAGAAGACAAAGGACTATGTTCAAGACAGAAGTTGTAACCTGGCACTGATATGGAGGTAATAATCTCATACTTTCACCATAAAAGGAGAAAAATTGCTTTTTAGCTTATATTACTACTTTTTTTTCTAAAATGAACATGCATAGTGGCTATATATGGATAAGGAATCCTGACTTGATTGCTCATTCATTTGTTCACTCCTTTATTACTTCATTATTTATTCAATAAATGCTTCCTTATACATACATTATTATGTGCCAATAAATTTCTAGTGGTTCTGCTCTATAAAGTTTACATGTTAGTGCTCAAGGTAAGGGCATGTTAGACAACTTAGATTTCTTTTACTAGACAAAGACATTATTTTGGGTAAAACTGTGATCTCTTCTTCTTGGAAATATTAATAATGCTAATACTAATACATATATCTATAATATGTACATAAAATGACTTTCAAGTAGAATTCAGAATACATATCCATATTCACTCAGTAGTAGTTATCAAGCATAATAATTCACTATTTGTATGTTAAACATTGATAAATTTGGCTCCAAAATCTCCATGATTTAGCATAATGAAGTCAGGTACCTGATTCAGTCTGCTATAGAACCAAATTTTCATGTAGTCTGAAATGTCAGTCTAGCTAATGAATACTACTGGGGATCATACAGAATGAAATATTTAATGTGACCTCTTTGTACAAAAAGTCCAAAATACAGATTCTAAAGTTACCTAGTTTGCACTGACTCTAATTCATGCTACAATTTTAAGTACTGGTTTGACTAGAACCAATGTGCCTTTGTACGTAAGAGGCACTGTACGAGCTAGGCACAATGATAGGTGCATGTATGCACTAGAAAACAAGGCAGATAAAATCAGTTCGAGACTAAACCAATCTACATTCTGCCTGAAGCAGAGTTCCCTTGATTGTGTATCACTGTGATCCTGGAGAACCACTAGATTGCTTTCCTTAATGATCACCCAAGTACCTGAACTAGTAACTGTGGTCTGGAATATCAGTAAATACAACCCCCAAAAAGCAATTTTTGGTTGTTTTAAGGACCATTATATCTGTAACTATAGCGAAGAGCAGCTGCTTCTGAGTATCACTAGCTGGGTTAAGTAACACCTATGTGTGTCCCTGGCAGGTCCATGGGAAAGAAAAATGGAATAAAACAGAGGAAGAGAATATAAATTAAAAAAATTCTTAAATGGGAAGCAAAAGGGGAAAACTGAGACTCATAGTTTTATTTAGATTCAGATGAGGCCTAAGAGTTCACTAGCAAACTTCCACCCTGGGCAACAACCTTACATCAACCATCCCTGGCTGATGCTCATACGGTCTCTGCTTGAACAACTCTGGTAGCAGTTACCTATTTTGTGAGGTAAACCATTCCTTTCCCCAAGGACCTGTTTCCCAGCTATACGTATCCTGTTTCCCTCAAAGACTTTACCCAGTCCCATGACTTTAGATATTATGTATGTGCCAATGACTCCCAGTCTTTCTTCCAGCCCTAACCTTTCCTCTGAGCTCCAGATTCCTTCTATATAAAGTTGTCTACTCAACATCTCCACAAAGCATCTCAAACAGAAATAATATTAATCTAACTCATTCTCTCCCTGTCAAACTGCTTCTTCCCCTGAATTCCCTACCTGATTAATAGCCCCTTTTGTTCTATCCTGTTGCACAAGAGAGAAATCCAGAATTTATTCTTGATTCTTCTCTTTCTTTCATCAACACATTAGCAAGTCCTTTTGACTTGATCCTAAAACATATCCTAATTACACTTTTCATTTCCTCCATTTCCAACCTAGGTGAACCACATTCATCTCTTGCCTCCACAACTGCTATAGGCTGCCAAAGAGCCTTTCAGCTTCCACTCTTCCCTCTCAACCCCTGTAATCTATTCTTGACTCAGAAGCCTGAACGACCTTATAAAAATGTGAAATATGTTACATCACCTATGCTTAAAATCCTCCAAATCTTTACCACTACAAGTGGAATTAAATTCAAACCCTATACTCATTTTTTAAAAGTCCTACATGAGGGGCAGCCCAGGTGGCTCAGTGGTTTAGTGCCGCCTTCAGCCCAGGGCGTGATCCTGGAGACCTGGGATCGAGTCTCACGTCAGGCTTCCTATATGGAGCCTGCTTCTTCCTCTGCCTGTGTCTTTGCCTCTCTCTCTCTCTCCTCTCTGTGTATTCTCATGAATAAATAAATAAAATCTTAAAAAAGAAAAGTCCTACATGATCTGGTCTCTCACTATAGTAACAAAATACAATCTCATATCATTCTCCCCCTTGAACACTATATCCCAACCACACAGACCTGTTTCTTGAACATCTTCCATTTCATTCCTGCCTGAAGGTCCTGTAATGACTGTTACCTCAAAGTGAAATAAGTCAGACTGAGAAAGACAAATATATGATTTCACTCATATATGGAATCTCGAGAGCAAAACAAAGGAATAAATAGAGAAAAAGCAGAAACAGACCCGTAAATACAGAGAACAAACTGATGATTGCCAGAGGGTAGGGGGGAGAAAAGAGGGATGGGCAAAATGAGTGAAGGGGAGTGCGAGATACAAGCCTCTAGTTATGTAATGAACAAGTCATGGGAATAAAAGGCGCAGCATAGGGAATGCAGCATAGGGAATGATATCGCAATGGTGACAGATGGTAGCTATGCTTGTGGTGAGCACAGTATAACCTGTAAACCTGTTGCGTCACTGGGTCATACACTTGAAACTAATGTAATATTGTGTGTCAACTATACTCAAGTTTTTAAAACTAGAATTAAAAAAATAATAATACAATAATAATAACTGATCCCTCTGTCTGGAAATCCCTTCACTCAGATCTTCCTAGGACTAGTTCTTTTTTATCATCTGGAACACACTATAAATGTCATCTCTTCAGAGAGGACTTTTCTGGCCTCATCATCTAAAGAAGTCATTCATTCAGTGTCATAGCACTATTTTTATTGTCTGCACATCAATCACTATATGCTCATTTGCTATTGCTCTTTTTTTTTCATTGATTTCTTTGTTCACTATCATTAAAAGTAAGCTCCATGAGAGAAGAAATCCTGACTACTTCCTCAACATTGAATCCTCAGTGCATAGAACTATGTAGATACATGCAACAGCTCAGTCAAGAATTTGTTGAATGAAAAAGTGAATTTTTATGCAGCTTTATTAGATTCTTACTCATCATGCACTGAAATCTGTCTCCATTTCTCCAGTTCTGCCTCCAGAGCTATGGAGAACAAAGTCTATTTTCTCTCCCAAGTGAAGACCTCTCAAATATTTGTCCTCATAATGAATACCTTGTTTCCTATTATGACCTAATAATGAATACCTTAAGTTTCCTATTATTTGTTGTTTATTCCTACAGCAGCATTTTTGTCACCTTCCCCAGGATATACTCCAATATGATACTTTCTCCATTATAATAATGAAGTATCTAAATAGGTCCCTGGATGAGAGAAGATAGAACTAACGAGGGAAAGGAACTTAAACCTGTTCATTTTTTTACAACAAACTTGCAATCGTAATCTAAATGCCATTGTATGATATACCATAAGTGGTTAAAGAGATGATGTCATTCAGTTAAGATAATCATTTATTAAGCATTTCCTTAAGTGCCAGGCACTATGTTACTTTTTGGGAATTCAAAAACAAAACAGCCATATTTCCTGATTTGCAGGATCTCACAGACTAGTAAGTGAACCATAAACATTATACTATAAGGGCAAAAATAGAAGCATGTGCTGGTAGAAAGAACAGAGAAAGAAGTTGTTAACACTATTGGAAAGCAGCAGATATCTGAAAAAGCTCTCTAGAGGATTATTAAACTGATTTTTAAAAGATGAAAGGGAGTTTTCTCTTCCTTTCCCTTGAAGAAATAAGATCTAGGCAGAGGCAGGATGACTAAAACCAAAAGAGATAACAAACATGTTGATTCTAGGGATTATAGACAATTCTGCAACTGCTAGAAAGTAAGATAGGAAATCAGGTAGTATTAAAAGATGAAGCCTGGAAGTGAAAGGGTGAAGTACTTTGTAGGACAAACTAAGGAATTTGAAACTTACACCATGAATGATGCCTAACCAGTGAAGGTTAGACTTGTAGTATGAAAAGATTCATCAGTGCTCATTTGAAGACTCAACTGTAGGAAGGGAGACTGGGACTAGAGGCAGGGAGACCAGTTAGTAGACTGCTCAGACATTCCAGGTACGGTGGCAGCTCCAGAACCTGAACAGAAAAAGAACTGTGGGAAGCAATCTTATTAAAAAGAAGTAGGTGACTGGAGAAGTTGCTTGACACTGAATTTGCATAGTAGGCACTCTGTGCTAACTTAGCTTCCATGTGTATTTATAATAGTTTTAGGGAAAGAACTAATGCTGCTCTGCCACCATCTTCTCCAACTTCTGGCTATTCTTTGATACCACAACTGTCCAGGTAAAACATAAAGAGAACTTGAATAGCAGTAGAGGAAAGAAGAGATATTATTAAACAGAATAACAAAATAGCGAGTGATTAGAAGCAGACCATCAAAAAGAGAGGAGTTAATTTCAAATTTCTAAATTTTAAGACTTGTTGATAGCTGTATTAGTTTTCTCCTGTTGTAACAAATTGCCACAAATTTAGTGGCTTAAAATGATACAGATGTATTATTTTTTAGTTCTGGAGGCCAGAAATCCAAAATGAGCCTACTGGGCTAAGATCAAGAGGTCAGCAGAGCTAGTTCTTTCAAGAGGCTCTACAGAAGAATGTTTCCCTGCCAGATTCTAGAAGCTTCCTGTATTCCTTGGTTCACAGCCTCTTCCTCCATCTTCAAAGCCAGCACTGTACAGTCATAGCTCCTTCACTGGCTCTGCTTCTCTTGTTCTCTGACACATCTTAGAAGAGCCTTTGTGGTTACACTGGGTCCACTTGCATAATCTCCCATCTCAAGATCCTTACCCTTAATTACATCTGCAAAATCCCTTTTGCCAGTATGAGAGGCCATTATTCAGCCTACCACAATGGTCATGCCACAAATCTATCACGATTATTACAGAGGACTTAAAAATTCAGTTTGGGACATAAGAGTTTGCATTACCTAAGGGATAGCATCATCCTTGATGTCTCTGTCTCTTACATTCCACATCTAATCTGCCTGGATATCTGTTGGTTCTGCCTTTAAACAATATACAGAAATCTGACCATCTCTACTGCTATTGCCTTGTACTCAGTAACTTTCCTCTTCCGATCCCATAACAAATTCTCAACAGAGGTAAGATCATGTTGCTTTCCCATTCAAAATCTCCAATGACTCCTCCATTCCATTTAGAGTAAAAGATGGAAGTCCTCTCAGTGATCTACAAGGCTCTACATAATGATATCCCATTATCTCTGTCCTTGTTTCCCACTACTCCTCACGCTTTTCATTCTTTCAGCCACGATGGCTCCCTTACTCTTCCTTCCCTCACCACTCCAGGAACACTGCTTCCTGAGGATCCTCAAATAAATATCTTCTAAATAAATAACTAACTAAATCCTAAATCCTAAATAAATAACTTCTTCATCTCTTTCTTCTTTATTCAAATGTTACCTTTCAGAAATGCCCTCTCCTATCATCCTATTTAAAATTGTAAAATGTCCTCGTACATCTGTCCCAACACTTCCATACTTCCTATTCTGGTCTATTTTTTTTTTTTCTTATCAAATCTTCTGACATATTATAAAATTTGCATTTTGCTATGTTCATCCTGTACTGTTTCCCCTCACTACAATCCAAGCAGGTATCTTTGTTATGTTCACTCACATATCCCAAGCGCCTAAAACAGTACTTGGCATGCAGTATCCATTCAATAAATATTTGTTGAATAAATTAATAGACAGTAATTGAAGTTATGGTCATGGATGAAATTGCCTGAGAACAAAAAATCAAAAGAAAATTAGTCAAAAGACCACATATTTACTTAAATGTTAAGGGCAGAGAAAGAGGAACCAGTAAAAGATGGTTGAAAAGGAACAGCCAAAGAGGTAGGTGGATAACTGGGAGAAAATAGCCCTACTAAGTTAGGATAAAACATGGTTCCATTAAATATCAGACATAAAATTATGACAAAGGATCTCTTAAATTTGGTGGCTAAAAACTAAAAGAGAAGTAGTAGGAAAAAATAGAAATAATTAGTATAGCTACAAAACTGAATCATTCTCTGCATGTCTATATGGAAATATTATGCCCCATTTCATAACCATATATGACAGGTTTTCAGATACGGAGGGTTCAGTTCATTAACTTCACATTTAAAAACTAATTCTTGCTGTGCTTGCCTTACTCCATCCATATAAGTACTGTTATAATTAACTGTCAGTACAGATTAAGCAAATTTTGGTTTACAGTAACATGCTCTTTAAACATGAGGATTAATCATGTCACTTGGGTACAGATTAGACTTTTAAATCTCATTTTAAGCCTATTTGGGTTTTGGTTATGTTTTCAACATTTTTGGCCCAAAATTACTTCTAAAGGTAATATCAATCTTAATTATTTTAAAATTAACTAATATCTATACATCTTACCAAGGACCACTTATGGTATCTTTGTCCCCTAAGACTCCTGAATTCCTAAACTTAAAATACTGCTAGTCAAATATCTTAAGAGTGAGCAAGATCAGAGGTGGTTCAAGATGGTAGGAGAATCCTGAACTTACTCCAATGAACCCAACAAATCTACATCTATATATGCTACAATTCCCCCTTAAAAAAAAAAAAAAAAAAAAAAAAAAAAACTAGCTGACAGATCCTCCACAGCAAAAGATTAATAGACTGGAGCACCTGGGTGGCTGAGTCAGTTCAGCGTCCAACTCCTGATTTTGGCTCAGGTCATGATCTTAGGGTCCTGAGGTCAGAGCCCTGCATGGGGCTCCATACTGGGCCTAGGGCTTGTTTAAGATTCTCTCCCTCCCTCTTCCTCTATCCGTCCCCATTCCCCTCACCTCAAGAAAAATAAAAATAAAAAATAAAAATTATTTTATTTTTTAAAATAAAAAATTAAGTGGGCCATATTAAATGGGCTGGGGAAGCAGAGACATGGTCTAGCCAAAAACCCCACCCCCAGCATGCCAACCCACAATTAGGAGGAGTTGAGAGGGATCTCACAAATACAGAGGTTCTCCCTGAGAAGCAAGGTGTTTATGTCCCACATCAGACACTCCAACCCTTGGGGCCTGCACTGGAGAGATGAGCCCCCAAAACACCTGGCTTTAAAACCAATAGAACTTATGTTCAGGAGAAATAGTGCTGTAGGAAATGGAGATAATACTCTTAAAGTATCCACAAGTAGACACATTCACTTTGGGACCTAGTACAAAACCTAACACTATACCTAACGAATACCTAATCCTAAGATATTTGCCAGAAGGGCAAAGCCTGTTGAAGCTCTCTAGCAACAAAGGCATCTTTTCAGCATTCTCTTTCTTCTTTCCTGGTGCTGGCACAGGAAGGTACCATCTTTGCACTATCCCTCTACCTTACTGCCTACAAGAAACTCACTTCATATGTAAGGACACACACAGACCAAAAGTGAAAGGTTGGAAGAAGATGTTTCAGGCAAATGGAAATCTGCCCACCCATCCCAATAAGAAAAGCTAGGGTAGCTATAGTTATATTAGATAAAATAGACTTTAAAATAAAGACTGTAATAAAAGACAAAAAATGGGCATTATATACAAGTAAAAAGGTCGATCCCAATAATAAGATATAACATTCTGCATTCAACACAGAAACATCTAAATATATAAAGCAAGTATTAAAAGACCTAAAGGCAGAAATTGACAGCAATAAAACACTAGAAAGGGGCTTTAGTATACTACTTACATCGATGCATTGATCATTCAGGCAGAAAACTAATAATAAAGTATCCTTAGAAGCTCAACTTTATGGTCAACTAATATTCGATAAAGGAGGAAAGACTATCCATTGGAAGAAAGACAGTCTCTTCAATAAATGGTGCTGGGAAAATTGGACATCCACATGCAGAAGAATGAAACTAGACCACTCTCTTTCACCATACACAAAGATAAACTCAAAATGGATGAAAGATCTAAATGTGAGACAAGAATCCATCAAAATCCTAGAGGAGAACACAGGCAACACCCTTTTTGAACTCGGCTACGGTAACTTCTTGCAAGATACATCCACGAAGGCAAAAGAAACAAAAGCAAAAATGAACTATTGGGACTTCATCAAGATAAGAAGCTTTTGCACAGCAAAGGATACAGTCAACAAAACTAAAAGACAACCTACAGAATGGGAGAAGATACTTGCAAATGACGTATCAGATAAAGGGCTAGTGTCCAAGATCTATAAAGAACTTATTAAACTCAACACCAAAGTAACAAACAATCCAATCATGAAATGGGCAAAAGACATGAAGAGAAATCTCACAGAGGAAGACATAGACATGGCCAACATGCACATGAGAAAATGCTCTGCATCACTTGTCATCAGGGAAATACAAATCAAGACCACAAGGAGATACCACCTCACACCAGTGAGAATGGGTAAAATTAACAAGGCAGGAAACAACAAATGTTGGAGAGGATGCGGAGAAAAGGGAACCCTCTTACACTGTTGGTGGGAATGTGAACTGGTGCAGCCACTCTGGAAAACTGTGTGGAAGTTCCTCAAAGAGTTAAAAATAGACCTGCCCTACGACCCAGCAATTGCACTGCTGGGGATTTACCTCAAAGATACAGATGCAATGAAATGCCGGGACACCTGCATCCCGATGTTTCTAGCAGCAATGTCCACAATAGCCAAACTGTGGAAGGAGCCTCGGTGTCCATCGAAAGACGAATGGATAAAGAAGATGTGGTTTATGTATACAATGGAATATTCCTCAGCCATTAGAAACAACAAATACCCACCATTTGCTTCGACGTGGATGGAACTGGAGGGTATTATGTTGAGTGAAATAAGTCAGTCAGAGAAGGACAAACATTATATGTTCTCATTCATTTGGGGAATATAAATAATAGTGAAAGGGTATAGAAGGGAAGGGAGAAGAAATGGGTAGGAAATATCAGAAAGGGAGACAGAACATAAAGAGTCCTAACTCTGGGAAATGAACTAGGGGTGGTGGAAGGGGAGGAGGGCAGGGGGTGGGTGTGAATGGGTGACAGGCATTGAGGGGGGCACTTGATGGGATGAGCACTGGATGTTATTCTGTATGTTGGCAAATTGAACACCAAAAAAAATAAATTTATTATTAAAAAAAAAGTATCCTTAGTTGACACATTAGACCAAATGGACTTAATAATATATATAATAATATATAATAGTACACACACACACACACACAGAATATTGCATACAAAAGCAGTAAAATACACATTCTTCTCAAGTGTACATGGAATATTCTCCAGGACAGACTATATGTTAGGCCATAAAACAAGTCACAATAATCCAAGAAGATGGAAATCATATCAAGTGTGTTTTCCAACCACAATGGTATGACACTAGAAATAAATTATAAGAACACTGGAAAAATCACAAATATATGGAGATTTAAAAATGTGGTACTGAACAACCAATGTGTCAACAAAGAAATGAAAGAAATCAAAACTTATCTTGAAATAAATTAAAATAGAAATACATTTTATCAAAATCAATGAGATGCAGCAAAAGCAGTTCTAATAGGGAAGATTATGGTGATACACACCCACCTAAAAAACAAACAAACAAAAAAAGCTCAACTACACTAACTTTATACCAAAAGGAACTAGAAAAAGAAAAATAAAGTTCAGTTAGTAGAAAGAAGGAAATAAGATCAGAGCAGAAATAAATGAAATACAAACTAAAAATAAAATAGAAAAGATCAATGAAACTAAGAGCTGGTTCTCTGAAAAGATAAACAAAACTGACAAACCTTTAGCCAGACTCAACAAGAAAAAAAATCAGAAATGGAACAAAAATTAACAACTGATACCAAAGAAATACAAAAAAGATCATTAGAGGCAATTATGAACAAGTATACATCAACAGATTCAACAACCTAAAAGAAATGGATAAGTCCTCATATACATATAATCTTCCAAGACTGAATTGTGAAGAAACACAAAGTCTGAATAAGCCAATTACTAGTAAGGAGATTGAATCAGTAATCAAAAACCTCCCAACGAACAAAAGTCCAGGACCAGACAGCTTCACTGTTGCGTTCTACAAAATATTCAAAGAAGATTTAATACCTATCCTTAAACCCTTCCAAAAACTGAAAAAGAGGAAACACTTCCAAACTCATTATACAAGTTCAGAATTACCCTAATGGCAAAACCACATGTGGACACTGCAAAAAATAAAATTACAGGCCAATATCCTTGATGAACATGGATGCAAAAATCCTCTACAAAATATTAGCAAGTCAAATTCTGCAATATATCAAAAGGAGGATCATACACCATGATCAAGTAGGATTTATTTACAGGGATGAAAGGATGGTTTAATACCTGCAAAACAATCAACATAATACACATTAAAAAATGAAGGATAAAAATTACATGATCTCAATATTTGAATATAAAACATTGACAAAATTCAACATTCATTTATGATAAAAACCCTCAACATAGTGGGTATAGATGGAAGGTACTCCAACATCATAAATACTATATATGAAAAACCCACAAATAATATCAAACCCAATGATTTAAGATCAGGAACAAGACAAAGAGGCCCACTCTCACCACTTTTATTCAACATAGTATTAGAAGCCCTAGATAGAGCAATTAGGCAAATAAAACAGAAATTAAAATAAATTTAAAAATAAAATAAAGTATATCCAAATTGGGAAGGAAAAAGTAAAACCGCCACTATATATAGATGACATATTATATATAGAAAGTCCTGAAGACTCCACCAAAATAGCTAAAACTAATAAATTCAAAAGTTGCAGGTATAAAATCAATATACAAAAATCTATTGTGTTTTTATATACTAACAATGAATTATCAGCAAAATAAATTAAGAAAACAATCTCATAAAATACTTATGCATCAAAAGAATACAATACTTAGAAGCAAATTTAACCAAGGAGGTGACAGATCTGTACTCCAAAAACTCTAAGACACTGATGAAAGAAATTGAAGAAGACACAAAGAAAGATATTTTGTGCTCATGGATTGGAAGAATCAATATCATTTAAATGTCCGTATCACCCAAAGCAATTTACTGATTCAATAATCTGAACCAAAATTTGAATGGCAGGAACACCTCGGTGGCTCAGTGGTTGAGCATCTGCCTTTAGCTCAGGTCGTGATCCCAGGGTCCCACATCAGGTTCCCCACAGGGAACCTACTTCTCCTTCTACTTATGTCTCTGCCTCTCTCTGTGTCTCTCACAGTTAAAGAAATAAAATCTTTTAATAAAATTTTTGAATGGCCTTTTTTCACAGAATTAGGACAATCCTAAAATTTGTTTTGAATAAGAAAAGATCTTGAATAACAAAAGATCTCAAATAACAAAAGATCTTGAATAACAAAAGTAGTCTTGAAAAAAAAGATAAAAGATAGTAATCACAACAGCATGGCATAAAAATAAGCATACAGATCAAAGGAACAAAACAGTGAGCCCAGAAATAAACCCATGCAAATATGGTTAATTAATTTTATGAAAAAAAAAAAAGACAAGAATATATAACAGGGAAAGGATGGTCTCTTCAAAAAATGATGCTGGGAAAATTGTCAGATGCAAAAGAATGAAATTAGACCCCAATCTCATACCACACACAAAAATTAA
Organism: Vulpes vulpes; assembly: GCF_048418805.1. Lineage (NCBI taxonomy): Eukaryota > Metazoa > Chordata > Mammalia > Carnivora > Canidae > Vulpes > Vulpes vulpes. The sequence continues at coordinate 145,575,795 of NC_132782.1, forward strand.
CTCAAAATTGGCTGAAGAAACCATAAAACTCCTAAAAGAAAACACAGGAAGTTCCCTGACATTGTTCATGGCAATATTTTCTGGATCTGACTCCAAAGGGGGAAAAAAATGTCCATTCAGATTCTCTGCCCACTTTTTAATAGAATTTTTTTTTATTGAGTTGATGAGTTCTTTATATATTTTGGATATTAACCCCTTATTAGATATATCATTTGCAGATATTCTTTTTTCCACTTAGTAGGTTGCCTTTTAATTTTGTTGCTGGTTTGTTTCCTTCACTGTACAGAAGCTTTTTCATTTTTCATTTATTTTTACTTTTGTTATCATTGTCTTGTTGGGTCCAAAAGCCACAAAAAAAAATTTTAATTACATGTATATATTTTTTCCTGGATAACAGTAAAAAAAATCAACAAATACTTGTCTACTTCAGGCTAAGCATTATTCTAGGCATTTAAGTATTTATTTATTTATTTATTTATTTATTTATTTATTTATTCATGAGACAGATTGAGAGGCAGAGACACAGGCAGAGGGAGAAGCAGGCTCCACGCAGGAAGCCCGACATGGGACTCGATCCCTGGTCTCCAGGATCACGCCCAGGCCAAAGGCAGCACTCTGCTGAGCCACCCGGGCTTCCCAGCATTTAAGGATATAATAGCAGATTCAACAGACAAAAATTGTTGCCCTTGTGGAGCTTACATGTTTTTTTTTTTGCCCGTCTTGCCCACTCATTTATTTTGAAGATGAGAAAATGAACGATTAGTAATGTTAAGTTATCCAAAATGATATGGGCTTAATGGAGACCTGTGCAAAGTCATGAGAAGAGGAAGGAAAGTCAGGTCATCAAAGAAGTCTCCACAAAAGAGCTTATTAAACGGAGTCTAATATGAGGAGCAAGACTTGTCCCAGAATTGAAAAGGGATAGAAAGAACATATACAAATCAAAGAACTGTGAAAAAGTTGGATGCAATGGTGGCTTGGGAAAGCGAATATACCTGTAAGCAGGACAGGGAATCCAGAAGGAGAAGGGGTTTAGTAAGAGTTCATTTTGGGATATATATTGGATTTATGAAAAAGATGGGATGTCTCAGGCAATACTGATCCGGAGAGGATTCCAACAGAGAATGTCTATATTTATATATGGAAATTAGAAGGATACGTATAGTAACACTGGCAGCGTTACAACAAAAACTCAACTTAATTTCTAACATGCTACTCTGAACTACACCATACTATTTTTTTTATCATGAAATCTTGGTGTTTCAACACTCAATGAAGCTTGGGAGATATACTAGTTGGTCTAGTGATTTTTAAACTGTTCCCTTTGGAGCTCCTGACAAGGGAATCACACGGGGGAGGTTTTCAGGACTTCTCTCAACACACTTCACCCAGAGAACATTTCTAACACAAAACATTCTTTTTGTATAGCTAGTTTAGGTGTAACAATCCTCCAATGCTGCTTTATGCTTGTAAATGAAACATAACTTCTAATCTTTTTATTGATTAACACCTGCTATTCCTTCAAATCTTAGCTCTAGGATAACCTATAAACAATGGTTATTCCACTGCCTCTCCTCAGTGCTTCACAGTATACCAAGCATGTTTCTATCATAGCCATTATCATTTTGTATTGTATTATTGAATTACTTGACCATTTCCCTTACTAGACTGCAATAAGGTTCTTGATATAAAGGACTGTATCTTTCATCTCTGTGTATCTAGCACTCAGTACACCCTGGGCAAGCAAGTGTTAAATCAATTAATGAGCAAATGAATACATAAATGCATAAGGAAACTAAGATTCAAAGAGGCTGACTGATCCAAAATCATAGAGCTAGTTAGGAGAAACCAAACCTAGAATCTAGAACCCTTAAATTACTCCATTTTTATAGCATTATATTGTGTTGCCTCCCCTCATTAATTAAATATATCCTATATTAAATTCCTTTTTCTTTTTTTTAAGATTTTAATTATTTATTCATGAAAGACACAGAGAGAGGCAGAGACACAGAGGGAGAAGCAGACTCCCTGTGCGGAGCCCGATGCAGAACTCGATCCCAGGAACCGGGATCATGACCTGAGCCAAAGGCAGGCAATCAAACACTGAACCACCCAGGAGAAACTCCTTTTTGAATAATGCTCTCCTTGCTCTGCACAGTTGTTCAAAACCAGTATTTATAGTTTGTGTGCTGTTCTGAAAAACATATTAGTATCTTATTAGACCAATCAAAAGAATTCCAGAGACAAAGGATCATAAATAAAATTTCCCTTTCTTTAGTCCTAAAGCCATTTTTATTTGGCTAAATCAAGACTTGATAATATAAAATCTTCTGTGGTTAGCTATGCAATGTCCTATCTACACATTGAGACCAGTACATTAGCAAACATAAATATCTATTAAATAATTGCAAGGACCACATAAAATCAGAAAAAAAATAAAATTTTCACTGCTTAAACCTAAAAATACCAATTCTAATTTTATTAAAGTAAAAAATATATAGAATTAAGATAGTTGCACTTATTCCTTTCTCATCTAATCTCCAAACTCAATTCATGACTGACCAAGATGATGTCACAAGCATCAAAATAGTCACATAATTTTATTCTATTAATAAAGTGAAATTTAAGAGAGTGCCTTTTTACCTTCTCTGTTTTAAATTTTCCAGAGCTACATCAGTTTTCTAATACTTGTTCTAATGACAGCAGGATTTCTCCAGTGAGCAACATAGCTACTACCACTAAAAGCAAACACTTTCCATCCATTTAAATCTTTCTTTGTTTTTACAAGTGCAAAGTTTAAATGTGTAATAGGAATTTTCTTATTAACTTCCAGTTTGGTCTACATTCATGGAGTAGAAAACTCTTTTTAGGGCACCCCAGGTGGCTCAGCAGTTTAGTGCCACCTTCGGCCCAGAGTGTGATCCTGGAGTCCTGGGATCGAGTCCCATGTCGGGCTCCCTGCACGGAGCCTGCTTCTCCCTCTTCCTGTGTCTCTGCCTCTCTCGCTCTCTGTGTGTCTCTCATGAATAAATAAATAAAATCTTAAAAAAAAAAACAACCTCTTTTTAAGACATACATAAAGGTAAAAGTGCATTAAAAGCTATTTAAGACATTTAATACTTAAGAGAATACTATTATTTTCCCATTACTGTTAAGACAACTTACAATTCTTAGCTCTGTATTCAGTGAAGCTTTTGTTTGGTCCACAGAACTTTTACACCAGTGTACTGTCCAAGCCCACTAAGTGGCATCACACCTCTACTCTACGTAGCTCAGACAAGACAATCTAATATCTTAAAAATACTCCTGCAATATGGAATCTTAGAAAGAGAAAAAAATCCCATCAACATTGTGATAACAATATTGCTCTACCCTTCAAGAGTGAGAATAATGGTTGATCATGAATTGGTAGACATCCAGGAAGATGCCAAAACATGTTTAGTGCTGTGTTCCAGAGTGCTTTCTGCCATTTCAATCAGGGAAATAGAGGTAAGCAAAATATTATTCTTGGGTTTGGGCTCAAATATTGATCAATTTTAAGATAAAACTGTGAGACAAGAATGAATTTGATTTTTAATCTATGAATTATATCCAGTGAAAAATTAATAATTGAGTGTAGGCTTATAAATTAAAAATAAGTAAAATCTAAATTATCTTGAACATTAGTCCCTTATTTCATAATCTTGTCTTCTAAATAAATAATTTTAAAAGTTAAATTTATGGTTTATTTTAGTAGTTACTAAGTAGATGTATCTTATTATTATATTCTGATTACACAATAACCTGTGTTTATTAGGATCTCTAGGTCTTAAGAACACCCTAAATAAAAATTTAACAGAATTCTTTACAGTACAGTATTTTTAAATGAGTTGCATTTCTCCTCACAAATACATGCCAAGATATTAAAACATAAAGACTTAAAATATTTGTGCAATTGAAAATATCCATTCCTCAGTTTTGTGAGCAGAGACTATTTCATATACCCTAGCAATGATCCCAAGCATTGAGCTAAATACTTGGTGATAAGGTACTAAACATATACCAGATATTCTTTGAATAGCTTAGTACTGAATAAATAATTTTAAAATATTATATATCAGGATGCCTGGATGGCTCAGCGGTTGAGCCTCTGCCTTTGGCTCAGGGCTTGATCCCAGGGTCCTGAGATAGAGTCCTGCATGGGCTCCCCAGGGGGAGCCTGCATCTCCCTCTGCCTGTGTCTCTGCCTCTGTCTCTCATGAATAAATAAATCAGTCTTAAAAAAAATTATATGTCATTTAAGTACCATATGGTCTACAGATTATAGGTTCTACTGCAGAAATAGCTCTGTAATACAGCAATGTCTTTTAGTCCTAAATCAACTTAATTAACATTTAGCTTCTAGAATTAAATCTTTAAAAAGGGGTACCCTAACTGAAACTTAAAAATTTATCTTTTCATATAGACAAATCTATCAGGATTTTTTTTTAAGATTTTATTTATTCATGAGAGACAGAGAGAGAGAGAGAGGCAGAGACACAGGCAGAGGGAGAAGCAGGCTCCATGCAGGGAGCCCGACGTGGGACTCCATCCCACATCTCCAGGATCATGCCCTGGGCTGAAGGCGGCGCTAAACCGCTGAGCCACCTGGGTTGCCCCCTATCAGGATTTCTTATGGTTTTGCAGTACAAAGTTTTATTCTACAATGTTTGGAATCACCTAGGGGGCCTTGCAGGATTTATGTTGTCTGTGCCTAATCTCAGACGAACTGAATTAAACTTTCTGGAGTAAAACCTCAGCATTCATATACTTTAAAGTTTCCTGGATAATTCTGGTGTATAGCCAACTTGACAACACTACTCTGGAAGGAGAAGCTGATAAAACATAAGTGTGTGATCTGTCTAAAATAAAAAACATATACACATTCATAGTTGTAAGAAATAATGTTTTGTGTCCTTAGACATATTATTTAAACTTTATATATCACTGTGAGAAATAAAAGGCAAATAAAAATACTTGCCTCAGATTAAAAAAAAAAGCTTTGTAAAAAATATAAGGGTTATATAAACTTAAGATCTATTTTCTGAATTAAAATACAAAATAAAAATGCTAATAATTTGGAATAAACAATGATTAATATTACAAAATTAAAATATTTCCTCTTCAGACGCAGCTAAGTTTAGGAAGACGCCCAATTATTTCTAATTGGCTGGACTACATTCCTTCAACAAGATACAAAGATCCATGTGAACTATCACATCTTTGCAGAATAACCATTAGGGCTCAACTACTGACCAACAATATGCTCCCAAATGGAATATTTTCACTTCAAATACCGGTTCGTCTACAGAAGTACCTGAATTTAGAAAGTTAATACACATCTTTCTCCTGAGTTCTTTAAGGATACTCACCATTGTATGGTTTAGAAGTTAATAAACTATTAACTTCATGCAAAATTTTATTGCACTGAATATTTCATTAGAAAATATAATTTCACAGGACACCCTAAATCAATCCATTTTAAATCAGTATATGGCTCTGCCCATTACCTTTCTATACAGTGGAACAAATTATATGCTTTTTGTTATATTTTAGATTTACCCTTCTAATCCACTCTTAAAAGTTTTTTTTTTTGTGTTAGAGCATTATTGTTATCTGTGGAAATTTTGGTCATATTAATGTTCTGAAGCTCCTACTATTAGTGTGTTCTAAGCTAAGTAAATATTTTGTATTGTGTATTCCTATTAACAAGTATATTGAGTTCTTTTGCAAATAAAATGCTGTGCTTGGTGGTAAGGAATAGTTAAGGAAATTAAGATGTGATCCCTTCCTTGAGAAGCCATAGTCACAAATTATACAAGGTAAAGAATTCGTCAACTAAAGGATGGGGGTCAGGAGGAGGATGACAGAAATGGATAGTATTTGGAAATAACTAGCCCCAAATAACAATATGGAGCTTTGGTGTTTTGGTGTGTGATACTTCTAAGTACTAGATCAGTAGTGCTTTTTAAGTTGAGATATAATTGACATGTAACATTATATTACTTTCAGGTATATAATAACATGATTCAGTATATGTATATATTGCAAGATGATCACCACAATAAGTCTAGTTAACAGCCACAATCATACATAGTTACAACGTTTTCCTTGTGATGAGAACACTTAAAATCTACTTTCAGCTACTTTCAAATATGCAACACAGTATTATCAGGCACAGAAATTTATTACCTTAAAAAATAAATTTTATTCTACTCCAATTTTTTAAGCTCTTCTTGAGTTAAGTAGGGTAGTAGACTATTCTCTATATAAATAAGTGGTCAAACTGCTGCAATACACAGAAGAGAACTGGGAGATAATTTTTCACAGGTTGCTTACATTTCTGCCTGTCTTATAGCAGAGGCACTGTCTTACATTTAACTACCTTTTTAAGGATGTTTGTATAATGAACAGCCTTGGAAGACAGTGATAGTGTCTCCCTCTGAGCACAGGCAGGTCTGTTCAGTCTAGTATAATAAAGAATTATCTTCCTCTGGAAAAATAAAGGTTGAGCAGGTCTGCTAGAACCTCATTAATAAAAGGGTTTCCCTAGCTTGGGGTTCCTCAGCCATAGTACACATATCTAACTGGACCACTCCATGTCTCAGAGGATCAGGATACCTGAAACCAACACAAACAGGAAGCTCATGGTGCATCATGCACCATTAGCAATTAAGTCTTTTGTTTCTGACTCAAGAATCTTCTATTTTCTGATGACAAACATGAAACAGCAAACTGAACTGCTAGTTTGCAAGTAAGGTAAAAGTCTCAGATCCTTCACAGATTTTTTTTAATTGAGGTATAACTGACATATAACATTATATTAATTTCAGGTATATAACACAGTCAACATTTGTATATATTGCAAAATGATCATAATAAGTCTAGTTAACATCCATCACCATACATAGTTACACCTTCACGGTTCTTGACAATGAAGATGTTTCCCACCTCATCATTATCTATTTTAGGATCCATTTTGGTAGATTATGGCACTTACTAGCATTTTCATTGTCTACCTGCAATCTGGAGACTATCAAAATTTCGACAATTTATAGGAAAAGGGTTACAGTAAGATAAACTGTGTAATTTAAATTCCTAAAGAATAGAATAGAAAAAGCAAAGCAATAACTACTAGATCATTTGCTTTTCCTTTCCTTCCATTTTCATTCCTGTGAGGTACAAATGCATTATAAGACTGAATTTATATACTTAACTAAAAGTACATTTAATTATAATTGAGCCTATTTTAAGCTCAATTCATATATATATAGGAAGTCCCTACTACTACACACAATTTATTAACATTTGAATTTTTTTAACATTTGAATTTTTTTAACACTAGCACATAAGATAGTGATATAATTTGGTTTAAAAAGTCAGAACAGCTTTTGCTTGCTAAAGAATTAACAGAATAGGGATCCCTGGGTGGCGCAGCGGTTTGGCGCCTGCCTTTGACCCAGGGCGCGATCCTGGAGACCCGGGATCGAATCCCATGTCGGGCTCCCGGTGCATGGAGCCTGCTTCTCCCTCTGCCTGTGTCTCTGCCTCTCTCTCTCTCTCTCTCTCTCTGTGACTATCATAAATAAAAATAAAAAATTAAAAAAATTAAAAAAAAAAGTTAAAAAAAAAAAAGAATTAACAGAATAGCTTTAAAATTATAAAATGCATTACTCACTACATACCTATTAGAATGGCTAAAAATTAAAAAAAAAAAACTGATAATGCCAACTGCTAGAGAACATGTGGGATATTCTCGTCCAAGGCTGACAAGAATGCAAAATATAAAGAGCCACTTTAGAAAATAGTTTGGTGAATTCTTATGAAGCTAAATGCATAACTTATAAAATGACAGAGCCATTCCACTCCTATTTAGCCTATGGAAAACCTAAAACTTAACACTCATACAAAAATCTATACAAGAATGTTTATAACAATTTCATTCATAATCACCAAAAACTGGAGATCCAATTGTCTTTCAATGAGTATATGAGTAAACTATGGTGCAAACCATGAAATACTAGTCAGCAATAAAAGGGGACAATGACGTGGACAAATTCTATGAAATATTATGCTGAGTAAAAGAACCCAGTTTCAAAAGATTCCATGCTATATGATTCCATTTGTTGGACATTATGGAAAAAATAAAACTATAGTGATAGAAAGCTTAATTTCCAGTGATTGCTGGGTTAAATAAAGTTAGGGGTCAGGAAAGGACCTGACAATAAAGGGACAGCACTAAGGGAATGATGGGAATGTGATGGAACTGTCTGGTATTTGGTGAAGAAACTGATTGTCAGGGTGGTTCCATGAATCCATATATGTGCTAAAATTCATAAAATTTTACATTAAAAAAGTTAATGTTATTGTATGCCAATTTTGAAATATACAAATGCACTACTTTCTAGGCATCAGTATAAGCTGCCTTTTTCTTCTGCTCCCACATTCCTTAACTCTGGACTTGAAAAAGAGTACTTTATGAGAGGAGAAAGGTGGAACAGACTAAAAAAGTGACTTTGGGGTGGAAATTAAAAGAATCTGTGACAACATTATGAACATTTATCTTAAAAGGCTGGATAATGAGATAATGATCTATAATTTTAGAGAAAGGCAAAGTGAAAAGGTACTGAAGAGAAGAGTAAATAGACCTTAAAATTAAAGAATGAATTGTCTCTCTAATATTCCTTTCTATTCTATGGTGCCATAACATAATAATTATATCTTCATTTAATTTGCTTTTTTGTATATTTTGGCTACACACAAAATGATTGAAGAAAAAGTAATTTAATTTTAAGAATATATAAACCTATTTTAATTTCAGTATTCTAAACCTAAAATAAAAGAGATTAATCAGCTGGCTACAGTTTATGCATCAAAAGATTTAAATAATGAAAAATTTCTTAAAAGTCTGGTGGAATCTAAAATTGGGGTTAAATCTAAAGGGAACTTAATATATGTAAGAAAATGATATTCTGCATATTTAATACTTTGCACTTATGTCTGCATGCCTGCTTTTCTCCCACTGCATGCTCCCCTTCTGCTTTTTATTGCTTCTTCCCTTTTCTTCCCAATCTGTCATGCCCTTTTCATACCCAGTGCTTTTAGAAATTTGTTGCAAACCTAAATTATCTAACTACTTTTAGGAATGACTACATAAAATATAACTCATTTCAAAGACTGTGAGTTAAAACATGGCTAATGGTCAAATTCAAAATATTGTGGTACTTTGTAAAACATGACAATAGGGAATATAAGTAGTCTAATGGGATGTTTAACATGTATCAAATTTAAATACGAATACTAATTTATATTTACAGTTCAAAAAAGTATGTACGTCATCCAAATTACAACTTTTTCAATATATCTTACTACTTAGAATTTAATAAAGCAAAAAATACTAGATTTCATAAAATATGCATACATTAACAAAAAACAGGACCCTAACCAGTCTGTGAATATATTTTTTTGGCCAAATCACTATGAATTCTCCAGCTTACTGAATGTATACCCTGAGTTCCAGATACTTAATTGTCCAAGAAAAGAATAACTTCCCTATCTTGGCCCTTTTTGGTGAGATAATAAATAAGCCATCTAGTGAGATGGAATTGTAGACATAAGATACTTGAGAAGACAACAGCCCTGCTCTTTACAGTTACTGACCAACTAACTGATTGTCTTCCATTTTCTTATGTCCATTTATGAAACAAAAATGACCTTCAGGTAAACTCTGAAATCGTGGTATAAGCCACATGCCTATGGAAAAATAGTTCTATAAAATGCTTCCTGAGCCAAATGAATCAATATTATCTTTTGGCTGCTTTGGTTACTCGCCTAAAAAAGATGACCAAAAATGAAACTTGGAAAAGAGTTTGGTGAGTAGAAAATGGAATGCCTGGTATTTGGAAAACTGAAAGAGTGGGTGATGACAACTCCCCCTTCCAAAAAACATTTTCTGAATTACAAAATATCTGTTTATTATCACCCTTTATAACTATACTCAATGTCAAAAAGAATAGTCTAAAATTTCCAGTATTGTTCTAACAAACTTCATAAGCATGGAATTCTGGGGTACTAATTAAGAAATTATTGAGTCATAGGGTCTTACTGCTTCAGAAGAGAGTGCAAAAAGAACTCACCTATGATTGGAAAAAAAAATATTTTTAAACTAAGGTATTTACAATAACATTTTAAACCATAACTTGTAAGTATAAATACACCTAAGACTTAATAATATGAATTTTCATAAATAAGAAAAAAACTGTCATGTTACACTGACATTGTTCTAACATAAAAATCAGTCCTTTTAATGGTTCTCATGTTAAGTTATAACAAATATTTTCTTATACACAATATATAGATAATTATGAGGTTAATATAATGTAATTTTCCATTAAGATATAAAATTTAGCAAGTATTTTCTTTTGCTCTTAGGAAAAGTGAATTCTAGCTTCCCCATATTGAGATATATTATTTCATTATTACATGATGTGAATTGTCATTCTTCAGTCTTTCCTGAAACTTGTTCAGCCCTGGAAAAATCTGTTTCATACTTCTTTTTGAGATTACTTAAATACATTCGTAAACTGTCTGGATCCAATTGAGAATTTCGAGCAGTTTGAACAAGTCTAGTAGCTAGATGGTACACAGCTCTCTGTCTTTCCATCTCAGGGGTACTCCTTTGGTTTTGCTGTTATTGAAAAAATATAGATAAAAATTAAAATATGATTACTATGACTTTGTTTTAAAATTTTAGCAATTTTCTCTTTCCTTTCATAGAAATACAGAACCCAAAGGCAACTAGTTCCTTTGGTTAAGTCAATTCCATCCAACTAGCAAAGAATATACCAGAAAAAATAAAGAAATATTGTTTTGAAAGAATAAAATTTTTCATGAATATTTACTACTTTATGACATATTCTTATATTCTTGAAATCGCTTTTCAATGAAATAAGTCTGCCAAATAGGTCAAATTTCTTACTTAACATAATAGTTCATTGCTATGCAGTACTCATTTTAAATGTCCCCCAAGTGTACTACTCTTCTATCTCCTACTTTAATTCCCCCAACAGACAAACTGGTGGACAGAACAGGTCAACAGTAAATTGCTTGTCTCTCAAGAGATTTCATACATAGAAACTACTAGGGTCTAAGACAATATACTGCCTGAGGGGTAAATTCATTTTGAAAATAAGCACCATAAATAGCTACTTGAAATTATGCCAATTCTTAACAAACTATCCTTAGAATGCCCAAGAAATAATGTTTAAAACAGGAATTTTCTAATACTTATGAAGACCTTTAGATATTCAGTCTTTGAATAGTACTTCAGAGATAGGAGTACAGCTGGAAAATTCTTCATCCACCTCATTTCCTGAGCTAGACAGGAGAATTAGCATTTTCAATCTTAACGGTTAAAGTCAGTGAATTTCCCTTTACTAAGGGAAATAAAATCCCTCCAACTCTTTCTCAATAGAAAGTAATTCAAGATATTTTTCTTCTTTCACTGTAAGAAAAATGAATACAACTCCATGAGGAAGATTACCATATATTCACCCACCTATCTATTTGATACACTGAATGATCAACTATCAGTTTATTATCTAAATAACAAACACTTACTGAATATCTATTATCATCTATATTCCAGGCCCCAAATCTTGTGTTTATGTCTATGGGGGATACAAAATTTTCTACCTGACATGATAATGGAACACAAGAGGCTCAATGAAAGAAACATATTATTATAGTGAAAGAGACATATTCATAAGCAACTGATTAAGGTAATTGTAAGTCTCATGAGAGAGATTCAAAATTCTAAGAGGAAGGGGAACTCATTTCCAGCTCTAGTCAAGAAAAGCTTAAGTAAGATGGAATATTTGGAATGACTTGATGGATAGAATGTAGAATGAAGGGCATTCTGGAGGGAAGAAACAGCTAGAGAAGACACATTAGAAATCCTGGCACACAGGTCAAAATGATGAAATGACAAGAAAATGTGGCAGAAATATAGGTTACAGTTAAGTAGTGAAATGTTATATAAGGTTATTTAAGGGGTAGTAAACAAATGGAGATAATAAAACAGCAGTTAACAAACATTAGTGTGTTTAAGAATCATCTAAAGACTGGTTAAAAAGGTAAATTCCTAAGCCACAGGAAATCCTCGAAAATCTAGGATAGTCCCTAGTATCGTGGGTGATTCTAATGTAAGTAATTCTAAGACAAGATTTTGAGAAATATTCATAGAAAACTTTTAACACTAGGCTAAGGAGTTTCACCTTAATTTGGTAAGAAACAACCAAAAGTTTCTGAACAGAGAAACATGATAAAAGTTTTGCTTAGGAGACAATCTGGTAGATGTTTATAGGATGGATTGAAAAAGAGAGAGAATCTACTGCATAGTCCTAATGAGGAGTGATTAAGGATTCAAAGATGATTCTAATGGGTCACTAGGAGATTTGGAAACACAAAGGAATGAAAAGATTTTTCAGATTATAAATTTAATTTTGCTCCTTATAGTAAAGAGTAAAAACATAAATTGAGATTTCAAGAAGAAATACAGACAAAAATATATAGATTCAAAGTTAAGAAGTGAAAATGGAATCTAAGGAAGGGATAACCTCACCAAGAATATAGTTTTAAACACAGAAAGAAGGGCAAAATCTTAAAGAAAATTCCATTTAATGAGTGAAATGATAAAAAGTACTAGTGAAATACATAAAAATAAATTCAAAATGGCTGAAGACCTAAATGTGAGATAGGAAACCATCAAAATCCTAGAGGAGAATACAGGCAACAACCTCTTTGATCTCAGCTACAGCAACTTCTCACTAGACATGTCACTGGAGGTAAGGGAAACAAAAGCAAAAATCAACTATTGGGACTTCATCAAGATAAAATGCTTCTGCGCAGCAAAGGAAACAATCAATAAAACTAAAAGGTAGCCTACAGAATGAGAAGATATTTGCCAATGACATATCTAATAATGGGTTAGTATCCAAAATCTATAAAGAACTTATTAAACTCACCACCTAAAAAACAAATAAACCAGTTAAGAAATGGGCAGAAGACATAAATAGATATTTCTCCAAAGAAGACATCCAGATGACTAACAGGCACATGAAAAGATGCCCAACATCACTCATTACCAGAGAAATACAAATGAAAACCGCTATGAGAGATTCCATATCACATTTGTCAGAATGGCAAAAATTAACACACAAGAAGCAAGAGGTGCTGACAAGGATGCAGAGAAAGGGGAGCCCTCCCCTACTGTTTGCAGGAATGCAAACTGGTAAGGTGTCACCACCCTGGAAAACAGTATGAAGGATACTCAAAAAGTAGGAAATAGAACTACCCTTCAAACCAACAATTGCACTACTAGGTATTTACCCAAAGGATACAAAAATACACATTCAAAGGGCTACATGCAGCCCAATTTTTACAGCAGCAATATCAACAATAGCCAAATTATGAAAAGAGCCCAAGTGTCATTGATTGATGAATGTATAAAGAAGAGGTTGTATATATATACAATGGAATATTACTCAGCCAAGAATGAAGTCTTGTCATTTGCAAGATGGATGGATGGATGAATGTATGGAACTAGAGTGCATTATGATAAGCAAAATAAGTCAGCCAGAGAAAGACAAATATCATATGATTTCACTTATATGTGGAATTGAACAAACAAATCAGAGGAGTATACAGGAGGGAGTAAGAAAAAAGAGAGAAAGAGAAGAAAAACCATAAGAGATTCTTCACAATAGAGTACAAACTGACAGTTGATGGAGTGAGATGGAGGGGGGTGGGTTAGATGGGTGATGGGTATTAGGAAGGTGCTTATTATGATGAGCACTGGGTATTGTATATAATGATGAATCACTGAATTCTACTCCTGAAACCAATATTGCACTGTACGAATTAACTAGAATTTAATTAAAATTTTGGAAAAAAAGAAAAAGCACTGGTGAAGAAAGAAAAAAGGGGTATTTAGAGGTAGGAAAATGAAGACATCCAGGAAAGGACAATTCCACAGTAGCCAAGACAGGGAAGAATTATTAAAAGGAAAGGAGGGACAGTATCAAATATCACAGAGAGACCAAGGAAGATAAGAAGTGGAAAAAAAAGGCCTTAAGAGTTTATTATTAATTGGTATTTTACAAAGTTTCATTGGTGTGATAACAAGAGATCTACTTTGCAAGTGGAATATGGAAGAAGTAGTTATTACTCTTAAGAAGTTGGCAGTAAAAAGCAGAGACGTTATCTTTTGAGAAGTAAAATAATAAAGAAGGATCTCTTAGGAAAAAACCTAAGCATATTCATTAGAAAAATAAAAACCAGTGAACAAACAATAAGGATGCAAAAAGAAGAATGGGAACAAGGGGTGCATGGCTGGCTCAGTTAGTGGAGCATATCCTGACTCTTGATCTCAGGGATGTAAGCTCAAGCCCCACGTTCAATACAGAGAAATCCTTAAAAAAAAAAATCTTAAAAAAAAAAGGGACATCTGGATGGCTCAATCAGTAGGACACGTGACTCTTGCTCTCAGTGTTGTGAGTTCCAGCCCCATGTTGTTGTGTAGAGGTTATTTAAAAAATAAAATATTTTTAAAAAGAGAGAAAAGAAACTGATGAAGTTATATTTTATTGGTTATGGAAAGAAAGAAGGTAGAAAACTTAACCTCAAATAAGTTGAAAGGTAATCTCTTCCTCTGAGATAGAAAGGAAGAAAACTGGGTGAAAAACAGAAATTCCAAAATAGAGTTTTTAAGGACCAAAAGTTCAAGGATTCATCAAGATAGCCTCAAGCCTCTCAAAAATATAGGAAGTGAATTTTCTATAGAGAGTGAGGACATTGAGAGTTTAGGAAGAGTAGAAATGTTCTGAAAGAATTGAGGTAAAGGAACTATACAGATCAATAAAAGGGGGAAAATTACCCAATAAAATATTTGACTAAAGGTAGAATATATGAATTTGTAGTAGATAAAGTTACTTGCCTTGAATATATTTTGAGAATCATTATTAGGAAAGCTAAAGCCTAGAAAGCAACTGGAGAAGGCTTGTCATAATTGGAATTTGGCAAGATGAAGTCTGAGGAACTAGGTAAAGCACAACACTGCCAAAATTAAAGGATTAAAAGGATTCGAATGGCGGATTAGGCAAGTCAAGTCATAAAGTCAGTTCAGGAGCTCAAGAGACTGAAGGGATACAATAAAAATTGAAAGCAGGTTAAGAAAGAGCAAAAGACAAAGGCAACTGTTACTACTGAAGAAGATCTCCTAATGCACCTACCTTAGTTTGCTAAACACACTGCATTCTTAAAACATAAAGCAACCTGATATTAAGAAAAAAGGTTTCCAAATTTTGAGTCAATAAATTTGAGTTCAGTGTTGAATCTACTGCTTCCTAGCAAAACACTTAACCTCTGTGAACCTCAGCTATAAAAATGTGAGTAAAAAAACACAGCTTTATTATTAATATTATATTATAAAGACCAAACTGCTTCATGGAGAGTCATGAGGCTTATATATGATAATGGATAAGAGTTTTTTTTTTAATTTTTTTTATTGGAGTTCAATTTGCCAACATATAGTATAACACCCAGTGCTCATCCCACTAAGTGCCCCCTTTAGTGCCCATCATCCAGTCACCCCAACACCCCACCCACCTCCCTTTCCACTACCCCCTGTCCATTTCCCAGAGTTAGGTGTCTCTCATGTTTTGTCACCCTCACTGATATTTTCACTCATTTTCTCTCCTTTCCCCTTGATTTCCTTTCACTAATTTTTATATTCCCCAAATGAATGAGACCATATAATGTTGGTCCTTCTCCGATTGACTTACTTCACTCAGCATAATACCCTCCAGTTCCATCCACATCGAAGCAAATAGTGGGTATTTGTCATTTCTAATGGCTGAGGAATATTCCATTGTATACATAGACCACATCTTCTTTATCCATTCATCTTTTGATGGACACCGAGGCTCCTTCCGCAGTTTGGCTATTGTGGACATTGCTGCTAGAAACATTGGGGTGCAGGTGTCCTGGCGTTTCACTGCATCTGTATCTTTGGGATAAATCCCCAGCAGTGCAATTGCTGGGTCGTAGGGCGGATCTATTTTTAACTCTTTGAGGAACCTCCACACAGTTTTCCAGAGTGGCTGCACCAGTTCACATTCCCACCAACAGTGTAAGAGGGTTCCCCTTTCTCCACATCCTCTCCAACATTTGTGGTTTCCTGTCTTGTTAATTTTCCCCATTCTCACTGGTGTGAGGTGGGATCTCATTGTGGTTTTGATTTGTATTTCCCTGATGGCAAGTGATGCAGAGCATTTTCTCATGTGCTTCTTGGCGATGTCTATGTCTTCCTCTGTGAGATTTCTATTCATGTCTGTTGCCCCTTTCATGATTGGATTGTTTGTTTCTTTGCTGTTGAGTTTAAAAAGTTCTTTATAGATCTTGGATACTAGCCCTTTACCTGATAGGTTATTTTCAAATATCTTCTCCCATTCTGCAGGTTGTCTTTTAGTTTTGTTGAGTGTTTCTTTTGCTGTGCAGAAGCTTTTTATCTTGATGAAGTCCCAATAATTCATTTTTGCTTTTGTTTCCCTTGCCTTCATGGATGTATCCTGCAAGAAGTTGCTGTGGCCAAGTTCCAAAAGGGTGTTGCCTGTGTTCTCCTCTAGGATTTTGATGAATTCTTGTCTCACATTTAGATATTTCATCCATTTTGAGTTTATTTTTGTGTCTGGTGTCAGAGAATGGTCTAGTTTCATTTTCTGCACGTGGCTGTCCAATTTTCCCAGCACCATTTATTGAAGAGACCGTCTTTTTTCCAGTGGATAGTCTTTCCTGCTTATCGAATATTAGTTGGCCATAAAGTTGAGGGTCCACTTCTGGATTCTCTATTCTGTTCCATGGATCTATGTGTCTGTTTTTGTGCCAGGACCACACTGTCTTGATGACCACAGCTTTATAGTACAACCTGAAATCTGGCATTGTGATGCCCCCAGCTATGGTTTTCTTTTTTAATATTCCCCTGGCTATACAGGGTCTTTTCTGATGCCACACAAATTTTAAGATGATTTGTCCCAACTCTCTGAAGAAAGTCCATGGTATTTTGATAGGGATTGCATTAAATGTGTAAATTGCCTTGGGTAACATTGACATTTTCACAATATTAATTCTTCCAAGATACTAGCCAATAGGATCCAACAGTACATTAAGAAGATTATTCACCATGAGCAAGTGGGATTTATCCCCGGGATGCAAGGCTGGTTCAACACTCATAAGCAATCAACATGATTGATCATATCAACAAGAGAAAAAACAAGAACCATATGATCCTCTCAATAGATGCAGAGGAAGAATTTGACAAAATACAGCATCCATTCCTGATCAAAACTCTTCAGAGTATAGGGATAGAGGGAACATTCCTCAGCATCTTAAAAGCCATCTACGAAAAGCCCACAGCAAATATCATTCTCAATGGGGAAGCACTGGGAGCCTTTCCCCTGAGATCAGGAACACGACAGGGATGTCCACTCTCACCACTGCTATTCAACATAGTACTAGAAGTCCTAGCCTCAGCAATTAGGCAACAAAAAAAAAATAAAAGGCATTCAAATTGGCAAAGAAGAAGTCAAACTCTCCCTCTTTGCAGATGACATGATACTGTACATATAGAAAACCCAAAAGACTCCACCCCAAAATTGCTAGAACTAATACAGCAATTCGGCAGTGTGGCAGGATACAAAATCAACGCCCAGAAATCAGTGCCATTTCTATACACGAACAATGAGACTGAAGAAAGAGAAATTATGGATAAGAGTTTTTAAAAACTCTTGATCTCACAACCATGACCTGAGCCAAAATCAAGAGTCAGACACAGCTGACTGAGCCACCCAGGCACCCTGTGAATTTTAATGCTTACTTTATAGAGTTTTATTTTCCCATCATAAAGTTAGTGTTAACTATAAGTACTATAGGAACTGAACTGTTTAACTTTGTCTATTATCTTATTAGTTAAATTTGTTGGGAAAGGTTGAAATAAACCAAACCAAAAAAGTTGTGCAAAATAAAAAAAGATTTGCCTTATTTAAAATTAGGTTTTTATTTTAAATGTTTTAATTACCAATATTATTATACACTTAGATACAACACCACTATAAAAATGTACACTAAAAGTATTTTCTTGAATAGGAAATCCAATTCTTATTGCTTAAAAGTTTCTTACCAAAATTTGTCTGGTAATTTGAGCTGTGATTTCTTTGGCATCCAAGACAATTGATGGTGGGAGTGATGACACCTCTGCAGCTTTTAATCCTAAAATTATATATAATGGGGCTTCAATGTTGTTATTGCAGGTATTATGTTTATTTTAAGCAGTAATAATATTTTCTTCACAGATTTAAACTTCTATTATACAGGCATTTCCAAACTACTTAACAATTCTCAAAATTAAGCTTTCCAAAGTTCTAGATGACTAAATATAGAATATACAATTTCCTAATTATAAGATTTAATTAGTTGCCTAAGACATGACAAATTAGAATATCAATTACCTCTCAACATACCTCTGAGACAGTAGGGAAAACATGACAGGGAAAAGAAAAGGGGTAATTAGAAAACTAAATAATAACAACAAAATTGCAACTACAAATGCAGTTGGTTAATAAAAGATCAAAGGATATGAACTTTCCAAGGGAGGGGAGATAACCCTAGTCATAGAAATAACCCTACGGTGAACGTTCACCTGACTAACAGATCACTAAGAGAAAGATTTCTCACAAGATATAACTGTAGATGACTACTCTTCATGAAAATTCCAAGTACTACCTAGTATCCTCATGTTCCCTAAGCTTAATTTTATTATATAAATGCCACATAGGCTTTCTACTGTGTGCTAACAGTTTATTCCATGTACTACTTTAGAGGCAGTAGAAACAACACTAACACATTTATTGAGAAGTTATTAATTGCTAGGTACTACGTTAAGCAGTTTATATTTAATAATTCTTTAATCCTCAAAAGCCCTACATATATGGAAAACTATCCCCATTTAATAGATGAAATTAAAGTTTATAAAAATTAAATATCTGATACAAACTAAGTTATGCAGTTGATTTCCTATCTCAAATAGCAAATCAAAGATGCTTCCTTCCCCCCTCACAAGGGTCACATTCATAGCTAAAATAATTTTAGGAACTTTATATGTATAGATCAGTTAAAAATTTTCTGAATCAGTGAGATTTTATACATGTCACATAATGATTTAGATAGAAAATATCTAATCAAGTTTACAAGTATCATATATGGTTTGATAATACAGTCCCTTTTAAGACTTTAGATTATGTAGTTCCCTGCATCTGAAGAAAACAGATGTTATTGAAAAGTGTGTAAGAAATATACAATTTCCAATTCATTTGTGACTTGCAAATATAAGCTAAATTATGTTTTTCTAAGAATAGAAACTAATACTTCTGGGACTTTCATGTGTTGTAATTCTACATAAGTATTGGTTAATATAAGTTTAAATATCAGCTTATATGCATAAAATCTGAGCTTGACACAGAAAATACAGTCTTATAGCATAAACACTGAAATGAATGACAGGAAAAGTTGCTTAGCTTGATAGCCAAGTAAAGGGGAGAAGAATTATGAGAATATGTAGAGTTTCAATAGTTATTACATAATTTCTATATGCAATACCGTAATTTTTCTCTTCTGTGAGTCCCTTACAAAGTTTGTAGGTATACAAGATTGCTTCTTTATTTCTTGAAGTGTCCTTTACATGCTGAACTTCAAAATGCATGTTTTCTACATTAGGATACAGGGCCTCTATATGACATAGTTCCAGGAAATGCGTAGCAAACAGTGTAAATGCCTAGAATATATAACAATGAATGTCAGTATTTTTTAAATGAACTAGAAAAAAACTTTGTTTGATTTTTCAACTAGCTTGGCAGAGGTGTAGGAATGAAACTAATAATGGTCAATTCATCTCAAATGTTTGCAAATTTATATTCAATGAAAGAAACATGTTTATTATGTTTACACATCACATATATGTTACATTACAGGAAAGAGAATAAACTTAAAAATAAAATCCTAAAAAAATATCAAAAGTTGAGGCTTACCAGAAATAAAGCTGTTAAGGTAATCATTTATTAGAAAAGTAATCTACAAACAAAATCACAACATTTCTTTCAACTTTTAAAAAATCTTTAGTTTAAAAGTAGCTTCCCATCATATAACTATTTTTTGGAAAGTACAATCAATGGTTTGTCTTAGGTATTCGAATCACAAAGGTTTTTATTTTTTATATTTGCTTTGTGTTTGGGTTAGGTACTTAGAAGGAAAAAAGAAAAGACTGAGAATAATGTTTAGGACAATGATTCTTAAACTTTAGTAATCCCCTGAGGAGCTTGTTAAAGATGCAAATTTTTGGTACTTATCCCTCCCACCCCACCTCTGCCCCAGAATTCTCAATCAGTAGTTGTAATGTGGAGTCTCAGGAAACTACATTTTCCAGAAGTATTTTAGGTGACATTGATGCAGATGGTTCAAGTGACTTATGACCAGCACACGGTTTCCAGTCCTGAGCTACTAAACTAGATAGAGATACGAATAATTGATTATGTTTTAATATATTACCAGGAAAATTATAAATATGTGATAAATGGAAAAATAAAATGTTAAGATATTAAAAAGAAAATATTTGGCCTGGCAAATAGCTGATGTCATGTAAGGTGGGTGGAAAGATGTATAGGACAGAAAAATGAAAAAACTACTTAATAAACAGGAATATAAAATCAAATTTATAAAGCAACAGGAAAATATTTAGAAATTCAGTAAACCATTTAGAAGCTAAGGACCATGTTCATAATAACATTAATATCTTCAAAATTTGTGTCAAACCAACTATTACTCTTTACTACCAGAAATAGAGTCATCAGTATCTTTAAATCTAATCAGATTAGAGGTGAAGTGGGGGCACCACGGTGCAGAGACCCGAACGCTAGCTAAGAGGATGCCAGTGGCTGTGGGGACCTACTGACAGTCCCAGCCAAGGTGCTTCAACCGCATGAAGATGGGCTTTATGATGAGGTGTGCAGTGGGCATGGCAGCTTGCATGCTCTTCAGTACCTTTTCCTGTCTCAGGATTGAAATGTGAGATTGGGAGCCGATGGGTGGCATCAGAAAAAACATGATGTAGAGTGGGCACCATTAGCGTATTCATGGCCATTAGGATGGACATCCAATACTAATCAGGGCCATGGTTTTTTACTATATCTACCCTTTCCCACCAGTCCCAGACATGCACTATAATAAAACAAGTCTGAGTAAAATAATGAAAATAAAATAAATCTAATCAGACTAGAGAGTCAATTCCAGAAATCCCAGATTTGATTCAGAAAATTCATCCTTAAAATTTTGTTGCTCTAGAACCACTCTCAATACCAAAATCTGTAATAGTCAGGCTTTTCCAGAGAAACAGAATAGTGTGTGTGTGTGTGTGTGTGTGTGTGTGTGTGTGTAGAGAAAGAGAGAGATTGATTGATTTACTATTAGGAATTGGCTCATATGATTATGGAGTGAAGAATCCCCAGGTCTACAATCAGCAAGAGCCCCAGGAGAGCCGATGCTGTCATTCCAGTCTGAGTCTAAAGGCCTCAGAACCAGAAGAGCAAATGGTGGTATAGTTTTGGTCCTAATGCTGGCAGGCTCAAGATCCAGAAAGAGCTGACGTTTCAACTCTAGTCCAAAGGCGGGAAAAATGATTCTCGACTGAAGGCAGTCAGGAAGTAACCCTCTAACTCCCAAGATGGTCAGCCTTTCCGTTCTGTTCAGGTATTCACCTGAGCCCCACTCAAAATTGTTTGGATGAGAGGAGCTGGAAGTCATGGACATAGAGCAGATGTGAGCCAGGGTGCCTATGCACACGCGAGCACACTCCTGGCCGGCCCAGGCCCACTGTGGTAGGGGCTAGAGGAGGTGCAGCATTGGCCACACTCTTCTAGCAAGGCGGCCCTGGTGGTGTGATTGAAGGCATGCCCTGATGTGGGCTCGAGGCCACCATTCCTGGTCCTCCACTGCGACTGTGTATGCGACCCCGCAGAGGCAGGTTGGCCTTACCTCTCATGGACGACTAGAGAAGATAGGCATCTGACTTTGACTCCGATGATGTACCCCTTGCCCTCCTTCTTCTTGGCACTGCCCCAACCCCACATTGTTCCAGGGACCAGTTCCTCCCTTACTTCCCAAGTTCCTGGCTGAAATTCATGAATACACAGTATGCTAACAGAGGATCCTATTACCACTGGCCTTTCTCCCTCAGTCTATGACATGATATGTCAACTCAAGTTTGAAGTCAGAGAAAATTGTGATACCAATAGCATTGTAACTCAGAGGGATGAAGTATGCTGGAAGACAATCACAGACTCTGGGATTTATATAGGATCAGGCCAGGGTCTGCATTACAGGGAAAGCCTGAGGCTGCTGGGCCCTGTGTGTAAAGCTGGTCCACTCACATTTGTTATCTCTGACCAAGGGGCAGTTTGAAATTCAATATACACCATGGCTGTAATGGAAAGCTTTTGCAGAATTATTTCTTGAAATATTTGATGCTTTGGAAAGTCTTCAATCTCCTGCTATTTCTCTTAGCTTAATGAAACTGACAGCATGTTGAGAACAGGCTTTGGGTGATATATTTTTTCCGAATGGCAAGGAATGCCCCTTTCTTTTATTTACTTTTTTGAGAGAGAGAGAGCATGCCATGGGGGAGGGGGCATAGTAGCAGCAGAGGAGAAGGGAGAGAATTCCAAGCAGCAGACTCCCCGCTGAGTGAGGAGCCCCATTCAGGGCTCTATTCCAGGACCCTGAGATCAGACCTGAGCCAAAATCACGTCAGATGCTCAAGTGACTGAGCCACTCAGGTACTCCAGGGATGCCCCTTTCTTCTTTTAAGAGATCTGTTTGCATCTAAGCAGCTTGCTCGGGTCTTCGGGCAGTCCGTGGTGGAAAAGCCTTCATTGGATCTCTATGTGGACTCAACCTACATAACATCTTATGGCATGGGTTTGCATCCCATCAAGAAATCCCTTCGAACTACTGTTCAGTGATGATACTGTTGACAGTGGGATTGGGTCAGCTGAAGAGTTACTTGCAACAAACTAAATTTCCATTGGCATACCGACCTTTCATAGCTCTTACAAACCTTTTGGCTATTTTGCCTGACGTTACTTCTGAGGTACTTTCAATGTTAAAAGAAGTGATGAAGAAATACACTCTTATATTTAAAATCATGTTGCCATACTGAGAAGTTGCATTAATCAAGCCAAGTCACACAGGTTTGCCGATGGTGCATGCTGTTATTGACACAGCTAGAGATGGGACTTAGGAAAGTTTTTGCCATTAACAAATGTCCACAAGACTTCTGATTGCTGAGTCAACAGCTCTTTATACCACCTGTGAGGAAATATTGGCAAAACACTTGAATGATGGTAAAAATCAATCAAATTCCTCTTTTCCTTGGAGAGCCTGCAATGGAATTTATTTGGGATTTCCTGAACCATTGAGGAGGGTCCCCTTAGAAGAGATCATTTAAGCCATGGGAAAATCAACTTACCCAAATTTCCAAAAGAAGCAATAAATCAGTTGCTTGCATTTTCCATTGTACTTTTACTCAGATTCATTGACGAAGATCTATTAACAATGTTTAAGGAAAAAGCAGTGATAAAACAATTGGTTCGTTTTGCAGAAGACTACAGTGGTCTCTTCCATCCAGTTTCTTAGCTTAAAAAACATGCTGAGGGACGCCTGGGTGGCTCAGCAGTTTAGCGCCTGCCTTCGGTCCAGGGTGTGATCCTGGAGTCCCAGGATCTGGTCCCGCGTCGGACTCCCTGCATGGAGCCTGCTTTTCCTTCTGCCTATGTCTCTGCCTCTCTCTGTCTTCTGTGTCTCTCATGAATAAATAAATAAAATCTTTGAAAAAAAAAACATGCTTATCTGTGAGAAGGCATCATTAGAGTTTGGCCCCTCCTGCCTTTGCCTGAAGAAGCTGAGGAAGCAACCAAATTAGAAAGTAATTCTGAAACAAATGCCTGTGGCTCTTTAATTACAAATATCATGTATGAGCTGTATCACCATATGAGAATCATTGTGTTGTTAGTGACCTGGACAGTCTTCCCGCTGAGAAGTGGTCCCAGGTGATCTGCCAATTCTGTGGCACCCCCGTCCCAACTTTGTTCTGTCTCAGAACCATTCTCCAAGTTTTCACTGGGCTTCAAAACATCAGCACACACTGCACCCACATGTGCAGCCAGCTTGCTGCCTCTGTGGAGCTGAGATACCAGCAGTGGGTAGAAAGGGGGTTGTGCTCCAGGCAAAGGAAGTAGTAATAAGCTTCTGTCTCCTGTGCTTTACCCAATTTTATTGCTGATTGCACTGGAATTGGTCCACATTCATGTAGTTCATGGAAAAAATACTAATGGGTATCAATTCTTAAAGCTCTTACATTACAGGGAGAACATGATAGCTTACACCAGCCAGCAGAAGAACAAGTGGAACAAAACTATCAATCTTACATGTACAGCCCTGTTTAAAATCTGACTTTTACTGAGAAGAAACAAATGTGAATATATTTAGTCAAGAAATCCACAAGTATGGGATGTCTGGGTGGCTCAGTGGTTGAGTGTCTGCCTTTGGCTCAGGGAGTGATCCCAGGGTCCTGGGATGGATTTCCGTATCAGGCTCCTCTCAGGGAGCCTGCTTCTCCCTCTGCCTGTGTCTCTCATGAATAAATAAATAAAATCTCAAAAAAAAAAAAAAAAGGAATCCACAAATAAGGGAGTCTTATGAAAATACTTAATAAGTCAAGATGCTTTTGGCTACATCCAAAACCGAAGCCCAAATAGGCTTTGCCAACAAGGAAATTAAAAGTCCAAAGCCTGGGTGGATTCCAAGGTCTGACTGATGAGAGATGAAGTTCCATCTCTTTGTTGCCTTCTCATGTGCTGTTCCTGAGTTTGTATGAACCTCAGGGTGGGTTCCCTCCTGGAATCAACTGGCCACAGAAGTTTGATCCCTCCATTATTATATAGTGTCCATAGGAGGGGAAACTTTTCACCCAGATGTCACCAAAAAAACTCTTGAAAACTGTCACTGTGGTCAAGACCCTGCCTCCTGTACTCACTAGCCAAGCTGGGTAGGCATCCACTCCTGAGCCACCACTGGGGCACAGAGAGAGAGCTTGGGCCAATCTGGCCTCATCCCTGGAGCTGAGAATAAGGTTGGGTGATCTAGATCCCATGGGATAGAGTTGAGAAGAAGCAGCTCCTGGAAGGTATGGTGGGTCGACAGGTGCCAGGCAGCAAGACTGCTGGTCAGTGGGTAGTCAGGAAAGCAGGAGACCGGACATGTGTCTGGGTATGGAGGGTTACATACAGGAGCAGGGAGAACTGGGGGAGTAAGGGTCAGGGGTACAGCTGCCCCAGTCCAGCTCGGAGAGCCAAAGTCTGAGATTCTCAAGAGCTCACTGGTCCCCTGGAATTGTCTGGAACATCTGGAAAGCCTCTGCTGTCTCAGGTGGCAGCAGCAAAGCCAACAGCTCTCAGGATCCCCTTTGAGGCTGTCCTGGACCCCAGGTCTATCTATGCACTAGGCCTCACACAGTGAATCATGGCCTCTTCTCTACTTTCCAAACCTCCCTGGCAGGTTTTAGCCCACAGCCCTCCAAGGAAGGGCATTCATCATGTGTATTTCTGGCTTCTCTGCTGTCAGAGAACAGTACCAAGGAAACCATAAAGGAAAGGGATGGCGCTGTGGGATGACAGATATTCTAGCACGTTCCATCCACTCCTTTGCCAACTCAATAACTACCACCCCCTTTTAAACTAAACTCCTTGGTAAAAACAGAGAACACTGAGCTTCTTTCCCTGTAATGCAGCCTTCTCTCATCCAAGTGTAGACCCCAAATTCCATATGTCATGTTTCTGCTCCTGGGACATGTTCTTTTACAGTGTCTCCACTGGACTCTAATTTAAATGATTTATAGGATTAACTACTCTTAACCCTCCTTATGTTGGAGCTGTAATGGAACAGAGGAAATAAAAATTGATATTTACCAAGCAATCTGCTTTACTCTGTCTACCAGTTCAAATACAAATCTCATTCAGAAACCCTTACAGATAAACTCAAAATACTGCCTGACAAAATGTCCAGTACTCTGTAGTCCAGTCAGATTGACATACAAAATTAACCACTGCATATACTAACTAGCTCTTAACCCTAACAAGTAATACATGTATCTTATTTCTATGAGAAATTCTGATCGACTGACATAGATTCAGTATTTTACAGACTAATGTTATCTCAACATTACTTTTGATTTATCATATATCTTTCAAGTATAAGTAAGATTTTTCTCATTCTCTATAATAAATCATTATGGACTGTCATTTAATATGAAGATCATCATCTGAGGGATATTTCAAGGTACTTCAAATATGGAAAAAATATTTTTAAGTTTTTTCATACGTGTATATATTTTGAGTGATCATCTAAAAAGATATTTTACAAATTAGCTTAATAAAATAGAGCAAAAATCATAGTCTGTTTCACTTGATTTGTGAAAGATTTGTTTTCCTTAAAGAAATGAAATCTTAGTTGGATAAGTAAAATAAATTTTTTATAAAGTGACCTCAGATGCCTAGTGTTTCACTTCATGTTGTGACATCATAGTCAATGTTATTATCCATGGAGACAATTATTGAAATGTTTTCATGTTTTGCTCTTTAATTTGATTATATTAAAGCTAAATGATTGGTTTTGAAATTGTTTCTTGATTTCCTCCTTTGTCTACATCATGAATATCATACTAGCTGTTCCTGCTTCCATCAGAAATGAAGTAATAGGGCAGCCCGGGTGGCTCAGAGGTTTAGCACCGCCTTCAGCCCAGGGCCTGATCCTGGAGACCCGGGATCGAGTCCCACATCAGGCTCCCTGTATGGAGCCTGCTTCTCCCTCAGCCTGTATCTCTGCCTCTCTCTCTCTCTCTCTCTCTCTCTCTCCCTGTCTCTCATGAATAAATAAAATTTAAAAAAAAAAATGAAGTAACAAAAATATAAATGCTATGGTATGCTTTTGTTACCTAAAATTGCTTAAAGAGCTATTTGTAGGTGCCTGTAAAATCCAATCATGATAAATATATAAAGGATACATCAAGGGGTGCCTGGGTGGCTCAGTTAGTTGAGCATCAGACTCTTGGTTTCCACTCAGGTCACTGACTCACAGTTGTGAGATCAAGCCCTAAATCATCTCTGCACTCAGCAGGTTATCTGTCTCTTCCTTTGCCCCTCCCCCTGCTCACACATGTGTGAGCTCTCTCACTCTCAAATAAATAAATACTTTTTAAAAAAGGACTCAAAATTAATACACTTAAAAGAGAAGAATACCTTTAAGCTCAGCAGATATTCACAAACAGCATAACAAATGCCAATACCTTCTTCTGTACTGGTACCTCTGCCAAGTTCATCAATTAATATGAGTGATTTGTTATTAGCATTATGTAGAATATATGCTATCTGAAAAATATAATTTTAATATTATTCATTGTAACTAAACAGCTGTCACTACCATTTTTAGAAATGAGGAAAAATCTAGTCATACTCTTTATTGGTTCATCCGAAACATTTTTTATAAAGATATCCAGCTGAGTAGAAACTAACACATTGCTTTTCTTCTAAAAAATCTCATGACTAATAATTTCAACAGAACAGCTGATATGTATATAAACAGACACACACATATGTGTATGAGACAACACAGAGTAAATGACCATTATCTAAAATATGCATATTTTAGATACAGTGAAATAAAACTAAGTATGTATTAAATGCTTAAGTAAAGCACAAAAATGGTTATTTTTTCTCCACAGATGACTGATCAATTGTCATAAAATACTCAAAACTATTTCTCAAGTTGCTATTGAGATTGCTATCTAAACAAATAAATTTAAATCCATGCTCAAAAAAAACCAAGAATTGACAGAAATGCTCCTTCTCCACTGAAGAGTATTAACCTCTCTCTCAAAAAATATAATTAAACCCACATTACGTACTGACACAATAGTATTTCACAGCCATTTTACCTTTCTATAGGACTAAGCTTTTTGAGAGCTATGACCATTTAAAAATACACCTTGAGGATCTAGTATTTTGCTATATTGTCCCACAGATAATACAAACTAAATAATTATGTAAGAGTCATATACAGTGGCACAAATAATAACTATTCTTTCCCTATCTACAAAAAGTTATCCAGCTCTACAGTGATCCATTAATTCCCACCTACTGAAGATAGCCCAACAGCTATAATGAATACCTTTAGCCCTTCAAGTCTATTTGATATTTGCTCAGATCAGAAAAACAGTTATGGAAAGTGAAAATTCTAAAGGAGTGCACAAGAGGATGATTTTTAAAAGCATTCTAACACAGTAATCTTTCATTTTAAAATCAAACCTAAAAGGAACAATAAGATACGATGCAAGATGGTCCTGAACAGGTCATTGTTTTCTGAAAGACTTTTCTATATTCCATACAAGAACATGAAAGCATGGTTTTTTGTTCAACAGCACTAGCTTTTTCTTTAAAACCATATTTTTCGAAGAAATCTTCCCTTCCATTTCCACATAAGACAGAAATTAGAAGCTGTCTTTGACTGCCCTCTGGCTCTTGCAGAGGAATATAAGCACAGCTGCATCTTTTAGTATAAGGATACTATCTTACATAATAATTGACTATTAGTGGAAGAATTTAACATATGTTTAACATGAGGAAAGTCTGGGTACCTCTTTCATTTCCTTCATGAATGTTGATGAATTTGTTTCAATATCATCATCGGTACTGATTCTTGTAAAAATCTGTTCAGCAATTCTAAAGGAAGAATATTCTGCTGGAACATATGATCCTGTAAAATATAAGGTCAATGTAAATTGAAATGCTTTTATAAAATATAAGTACTAATATTTTGTACTTTTCACTAACTCAGATTATTTATTAGCCTAGCTAAGGATTACATAGTAGAAAGATCACTGGATATAGTTAGACAACATGGCCCAGGTTCTGTCATTTATCGTACATCCTGGGGCAGCAAGTAGACTCTCCCAGTCTCATCTTTCTCACATATAAATGGAAATACTTGCCTTTACTATTAGACAAAGCTATATTCAAAATAGGAAAATTCGAAGGAAATGTTTATGAATCTCAAGTTGATAAAACTGTTACAGAATGATGTATTAGGAAATATCTGTTATTAGACATGTACAGAAATATCCAGAATCAGAACGAAAACAAAACATAATTTTTTTTAAAAAGGTGAGTCTTCATCCATGAGACTTTTTCTACCTGAGAAGTTATCATGTTAACCAATCGAAAATATTCACCTTTTTTTTTTAAGATTTTATTTATTTATTCATGAGACACACAGATACAGAGGGAGGCAGAGACACAGGCAGAGAGAGGAAGAAGTAGGCTCCACGCAGGGAGCCCAACGTGGGACTCGATCTCGGGTCCCCAGGATCACCCCTGGGCCAAAGGCAGGCACTAAACCGCTGGGCTACCAGGGCTGCCCAATATTCACCTTTTGAAAGCAAATCAACCTGATTAATACACTTACCTCTATATAGATTGGGACATAAGAGGCATTCTAAAATCCTAAGAGGATAAAAATATCAAGCATATACAACAAAATGGTGAAATAATGGGAGTGAAGAAGCAAAACCCTGATTATTCCAGGATTTAAAACCAAAATAAGGATGAAGAACAGGATCAGTCTCTAAGGGAAAAAAGAATAGCAAGAAAAGAAAGCAAAAGCTAGGATAATACTAATAAAAATAAAAGTAACAATAATAACAATAGTAATTATAATGATGGCACCTCCAAAAGCAGATCTCTCAAATACAGCTTTCTCACAGGATTTCCAGAAAGATAAAATGGGAAAATAAACGTTAAAGTACCAAGGAGAGGATATAGCATATATAGTACATGTTTGTACCTTCTCCTTAGTTCATTTATATTTACCTCCACCAAAAAGGCTCTCAACATTTTTAAATATAAATTATTATAGAAGCCCCCCCCCCCCCCCCCCACTGATATTCTGGTCGGCTCCTTCTCTAACAATACATCGCCAGAAGAATCTGTGTGAAAGGCAAATCCAATCACGCCATTCTCTTATTTAAATTTCAAGATAGCTCCCTACAGATTTCTGGATAAAGTTTAATCTCTTCAGTGAAGTACCTAAGACCCTTCATGATCTGGCTCCTGCGCATGTCTCTGGCTTTATATCCTATCACTCCTCACAGCCACTGTTCGCTCTACAAAGAAATAAAGACTTCTGTGCTTTAGAACACATTCTTACCTCTACCTAGAAACGATCCTTCTTTCTCATACCCTTCCCTACGTCCACAGTATTTTATTTACATTATCTTACTTAATCTTTACAGTAATTCTTAGAATTAGGTACTATTACAATTTTCATTTACAGGAAAACTAAGGAAGCTAGGTAACTTGCCTAAGATCACAGAGCTAGTAACTAGACAAGATAGGTCTAGTTTCAAAGCCTATATTCTTAATTTCCATGCCTCTCAAATTCTGTTTATTTAAGGTCAGATTATATGAGATATTGTATATACTTTTAGTATTTTAGAGATTTAAAATGAGTGACAAGAGAATTAGAATAATTTCCTTCTAATATTTCAGGGGCTATTATTAAAAGACATTAAGTTATTCTGTGATGCAGAGAAGATAAGAATTAGGACTAATGAGTAAAATTTATAGGAAGTCAGATTTCAAATCAGTGTAATGAATGCTCTAACAATTAGAGATGTTCAACAATTGCATAGCCCCCCCCCTTTTTTTAAAAGACAGGGCTCCTCTTAACTATTCTAATAGAAATAAGATTACCATCACATATGAATTAGATAGTATTATTTAGAAAAGCAAGGAAATTAACTATGTCCTTTTTTTCTTTTGGTCCTTTTCATTCCAATGCAACTATATACCCAATAAAATATTTACTCTTCACCAATTCACCTCTGATTTTCTTTCCCAGTAGTAAGGGTAAATCTGCACTGTATCACCAATATTATTTTTTTTAATATTTTATTTATTTATTAGAGAGAGAGAGAGAGAGAGAGAGAGAGGCAGAGAGACACAGGCAGAGGGAGAAGCAGGCTCCATGCAGGGAGCCTGACATGGGACTCAATCCCACATCTCCAGGATCAGGCCCTAGGCTGAAGGCGGTGCTAATCCGCTAAACCGCCGGGGCTGCCCTGTATCACCAATATTATTATTGCTGTATTCCCCTTACAATTTGTTACATTAGGCCAGGGTTTCTCAACCACCGCACTACTAACATCTTGGGATGGATAATCTTTCTTACGTGTGTTGGGGGGAGGGAGGAATGTCTTGTGCATTTTAGGATGTTCAGCAACACTTCCGGACTCTACATTCCCCTTAGTTGTGACAACCAAAAATGTCTCAGACTTTGCCAAATTTGGGGGGCAAGAGTGGAGTGGGGGAGGGACCAAACTCATCCCTGGTTAAGAATCACAGTTTTAGGGCAAATCATCTCATTTCCGATTCATAGAGTTCTCAAGGTACCCCAGTTTTCAGAGCTAAACTGTGCCTCTATACCAAGAAATAAATGACAATGTTGAGCCAATGACAACTTTATATGTGTGAGTATGCACACATAATGTGTTACTGTATCAAGTGCTGTGCCCGAGTTACTGGTAGCCCTTCAATTTAGTAAAAGATGTTTCTTTCCCCAATGTTAAAATTGGGGGAATTAATAACATGGGTTATTAAAAGCAGCAGCTTATCCTACTTATTTCACTTCTCATAAGAAAGTTTGGTTTTGAATCAGAAATAATGATACGATTCAGTTTAGTAATAATTGATACAACAGTAATAGTTATAGTAAGGTAGTTTTTGTTTCTGTTACATCTTACAAAAATTTTAGTACAATGCAATCCAAATTGGATGTTGCTTAATCAATACCAAACATTAAAAGTTATGGTCTACAGAACAGACCCTATTATACTTTTAGGTAAGAAAACCTACTCCAAACTGTTTTGGTGTTACTTAGGCACCGGAATCTAAAATATTAGGCATAACACATTTCAAATGGGGAGAAGAATTGCTAAGTATAAAGTAAAGCCATAACTTACCAATCTGGGCCATAATCTGACAAAGAGCAATCTGTTTTAAATATGTGGATTTCCCACTCATATTAGGTCCAGTTATGATCAAAAAATTACTTCCTTCTGTTATATAGGTATTGTTGGCAATAGGTTTTTCAACAGATATTTTTTCAAGAATGGGATGCCATCCCTGCTTGATTGCTAAAGTATCAGTAAATTCTGGCCGAACTAAAAAAAGAAAAAAGGTTTTGTAAGATTAATATATTTATGTTTAACAGTCTGTGTGGTATATATGTGGGATTTTATTAGGGTCAATTTGGGACAATAACATTATTTTATCCTAAATCCCTCTAGATTATAACTAATGCATTCTATTTTTTTCTTAAAGATTTTATATATTCATGAGAAATACAGAGACGTAAGTCAAGGGAGTAGCAGGCTCCCTGTGAGAAGCCTGATGCAGGACTCAATCCCAGGACTCCGGGATCACGACCTGAGCCAAAGACAGATGCTCAACCACTAAGCCACCAAGGAGTCCCTGTAACTAATGCATTCTAATCACCATCACAACTTTTTTTTTTTTAATTATTTATTTATTCATGGGAGACAGAGAGAGAGAGAGGCATAAACACAGGCAGAGGGAGAAGCAGGCTCCACACAGGGAGCCTGACATGGGACTCGATCCCGGGACTCCAGGATCACGCCCTGGGCGGAAGGCAGCCACTCAACCACTGAACCACCCAGGCATCCCACCATCACAACTTTTATTCACTTCCAGGGAACACTATGGATTTAGTTCTTTGTCATTGTCCTGGGCTCCAAAACAGCAACATTTTCAGGTTTGTATAGATTAAAAAGAGTCAACTAACCATTGATATACTTTTTTTTTTTTTTTAAAAAAAAGGGAGAGTGCAAGATGGGGGGAAGGAGGAGAGGAGGAGAGAGAATATCAAGTAGACTCCCCACTGAGTGCTGAGCCCAACACAGGGCTCAATCTCATAATCCTGAGATCATGACCTGAGCCAAAATCAAGAGTTGGATGCTTAACAACTGAGCTATTCAGGTGCCCTGATAATACTTTGAAAATAATGCTTAATTACCAAAACTACAAAATTGGACATTTACTCAATCCCACCTTAAGCATTATTTCAAATTTGGCATAATTAGCTTTTCAAGTGAGGTATGGATATTGAGTAAAACCAAATATGTCCAGACCCTTACAGAAATTTTGTTAAAAGGGATACCCAGATGACAGACAAAACAGATGCAAAATATTTTGTTAATTTAAAACACAAATAATGATTAGGTCTCTATGAATTCCTTCCAAGGTAAAGGGAGGAAGATGGCGTAGGGACAAGTAAACACTAAAATCCTACACGCCTTTAGAGGAAACACAGGTAACTCAAAAGCATTCATTATAAAAAAGAGGTTCGTTAGAAAAAAAAATTTTCAATTACTTTAAAAGTATTTTTAAACACCCAAAGACATTATTTATAGGTTTGAAGTTTCAGGATAATCCCTCACAAATTAAGATGAAGCAACATCAAATACCTTAACAGTCAAGAAAACTATTAAAATAGTTGATCCTTAAGGTAAGGTTTTGACCCCGAAGGAGACCTAAAAGACTAGAAACTTTTGGCTTATAAGATACCAATTGAAAAAGTTAACATTTCCATAAGAAATATAAAAATATTTTTAAAAATCTTTGTAAGATCATTATTTCCCATTGACACTGTATTTGAGAAATGCTACTGGAGATTTTAACTAGAAATTTCAATGTTATTAATGACATTAAGCCCACAATTATTCAACCTTAATTATCACATACTAATTTCATAAATTTGCATATAGGAGTATGGTTATTACTGATAAGTTGGATAAGAAATTTCAAGGGGTTAACTTGAAATATTCATTTAATATTAGAATATTACTTAACATTTGTATTCAAGGGTTACAAAAGACTTGGGATACAAAATTATATGATACAATCCGTTACCTTGAGATACTCACATCTCAGAACATTAGAAAAATGTTCATTTTGGAGATTCATTTCTCTCATCTATTAGTTACAGTGCTTCCAATGAGTCTTCAGATTTGAACTTTATCTATTTGGATCATTGTCATTTCCACCAAGAAGGCAGTTTTTCATTCTTTCCTATTTGGGGAACCTTTAAAGTTTCTTGCAGTATTTTCTTTCTCATTTGTTAATTTCTCAGTAAACAATTTTCTGACTTTTAAAATAAATTTTAAGGGTAATTTTACTTTTTCTATTCTATATCTTGGTCTAAGACCATAGGCAAGAGACCATATTTAAGGTAAAAAAAATTAAAAAAGTAAAACATTCAGAATTGTTATGTAAAATTGCTTGAATAGAATATAAATTTCAGTATGCAACATATTTATTCCAAAGAAAGTAACTTACCATAGTCAGAAAGAGTGCAGGCATGAGCAAATGACAGTAGCATATCCAGCATCGACACAGTGTCAGATAGTTTATATAAGCAATGAATATGTTCATAAATCTCACTAAGCAGTTTGCACACAATCCTGAAAGCATATGTTTGGAAGTCAGGTAATGCTTTAAAGACTGACATACAATGTAATTGGAAAGCAATATCAAATTCATTGCCTAAGGCAAAGTAGCATTCACAGTTCCGTTGCACACTACAGATAAAGTCTATTGCTCTTCTGCCTCATTTTAGAGATGAGGAAATTGAAGTTCCTTGAGTTCACAGCACTTGTAGCCAGAATGCACCTTCTGGTATTTTAACACTACATTTTTGAAGTGACTGCTGTTATTAAATACTAAAAGAAATTAATTTTCATTAATAAAATTATTTTTATAAGTCAAACAAGATCTCCCTATACTTCAAACAGCTTCCAAATGCTAATAATTTTGCGTTTTTTGCAAATGTTAAATTCAACGGAAAAGTTACTATTTTGTTTCTCTCTCACACACACACACGCATCCTAACAACAGAATTATTTAGGCTTTTATGTGGCAGTTATTATACTGTGACATAATATAAAAGGTTTTCCTTGCAGCCCATGGCTGGCTCAGTTGATAGAACATGTGACTCTTGGTCTTAGAGTTCTGAGTTCAAGCTCCATACTGGGTGTAGAGATTACTTAAAAATAAAATCTTAAAGGGTGCTTGGGTGGCTCAGCTGGTTAAGTATCTAAGACTCTTGCTCTCAACTAAGGTCTTGGTCTTTCCCTTACTAGTAGAAATACATTCCCCAAACCTACTATATCTCATAATCTCTGTGGTTCATGCCCTGAAATTGTTTTGAAAGTTAAAAATTTATCTTTATAATCTCAGCTCATCAATTATGAATGATCTTTTTTTGCCCCTGCCCATGTATGAAATATGAAATATTTCATATTTCCCGATGTACGGCTACTGTTCCATGAACAGCAAAAGACTGGCAATGGATACACACACACACACACACACACACACACACACACCTACATACATATGCCATGAGAAGTTGAGTGCTTACATATCATAAGAAAAGAATAAACTGAATCAAGCCCAAGATAAGCCCATGATGTGCCAAATTCAACATCATGGTGGAATGCATACTACAGAACTATCACATAAATGATGTGTTTTTGTTTTGTTTTGTTTTTGCGATTAGATTTGCCCTGAATCTTCTGTGAGGCTGAGTGATCACAATCACAGTGAGATTTTTAAAGTTTTAATTGCTCTTCCAGGAAATGTTCTTTATTTGCTAACATTCATAATTTTACAATTTTCTGCAGTCAGACAAAAAGCCAATTAATGAAATTTATTTCAGTGCCTCAAACTGAACCACTGTAATATTCAAAAACTTCAAATGTGCTTACATATAAGTCATGTGATAGATTTCTCTCAAAGATTCTTGACATCTTTCATTCATTTTAATTAAGTCTGCTGATGTAAAGGTGTAAGAATTTTTCACTTTGGATATCTGCTGGGAAATTAACAAACAAATGTCAAGATGTATGTACATTCCTATAAAATAAAACGTAGAGATTTTAAACAATATAAGTATTTAGGTTAATTACTTTAATTTTTGAGATAAATGATCACAAATAAAATCTCTAATAATGTCTGCAAAAAAGAAAAGATCACGCCTAAAGTTAAAGCACTTAACTTAACCTACTGTATTCCACAACTATTTGAAGAGGTCTTAAAATAGCTCTGCAGAAATGTCAGACAATACATCTTATTACCAAGTACTATGCATGACAGGTATCAGTAATTTTCGCTCCACCTCTGACCTATCTTAGCCCTTGCCCCATATCTGAACCTCACTCAATTTCTAATCCCATTACTGTGTCTCAACCCATTCTTTACTTCATCCATCGCCCATTACCTGGTAATACAGTGTGTATTTAAAAACTCTAAAAGTTAAATGGTTTGTTTTGTCGAAAAGTACTCCTTGAGAGCAGAGAAAGCAAAATCAGAGTAGGTTAGACTTTCCCAAACTAGTATATCATGGAGACATTTTGTTAATATGTATTTCAGGAAAAATATTTCCCTGGTCCAAGGGTTTAGCAATATTGGATTTTAAAATGTTAGCAGATTTATTTCATGATTTTTAAACCTTTAATAGGCAAGTGTGCATTGAGAACCACCTACAACAGGAGACGGTACAGTATTTTCCAAATTCCTTTAATCAAAAATATCTTTTGAACTTTTTTTTTTTCATTTCCCTTTTTTTACACATACCAAGGTTCCAGAACTGTGGAATGCAATGTTTGATGTTTCCAAAAAAAAAAAAAAAAGTTCTACCTCACCCTTAGATTAGTGTAACTGTTAGGTGGTTTGACAGGAGTAGGAGAAGCAATACACAGAACATTCAGAAATTTGGATGTAAAATTCAAGGAATGTCTGAAATATGCAAAATGTAATTCTGCAAAATCAGAAATAATAATTTCCAAACCAAAATTTCAAAATGAACCTTAATAAATTCTGAAGGAAGTTGATTATTTGGTAGGGCTGTACAATCTATAGTCATCTGGATGAAAAATCCTCGAGCAGAGCTAAAACTTGTCCTCAAAGGAAGATTATATTTTTCTGCAAGCTGTGATATCATTCCTAGTGACCAGAAACAAGAAAAACAAAAAGAATTTTAATGAGAAAATTACTCTGTTTTTTAAAAAATCACTTTTTTTTTTACTTTATATATAAACAGGAAGGTCTTGTTAGTATTTTAAACTGTAAAGACTTTTATTTTTTTATTCTTTTTTTGAAGAATTTATTCATTCATTTGAGAGAGTGAGCATGAAAGAGAGATAGCTCGAGCAGGAGTAGAGGGAGAAGCAGACTCCCCACCGAGCAGGGAGCCTAACATGGGACATGATCCCAGGACTCTGAGATCATGACCTGGGCTGAAGGCAGACACTTAACCAACTGAGCCACCCAGGTGCCCCAAACTGTAAAGAATTTTAATGTCTAACGTATATAGTGGTCAAGTATTCTTTTAAGAAAAAGATTGGTAGTACAAAGTCAGTCATTTTGACAGGTAGTTTGAAAGTAAAAAAACTATAAAAATTAAAATAAAAAACTAAACTAAGACTATTTTATACTCTCTGTATTAGAATATTAGATTTTTTCATTTGTTATTCATTCAAGGTTTTTGAAAAGAGAATCATATGAATTATTATAATCATTTAGTTCAAAGAAATTCTCTCTATATAACATTATTGCAAAACAAAAAATTCCAAAAAGAAAATGGTGATTCAACAAATACCTAAAAAATCTAAATCTTCCTATCAACTCCAAACTTTGCAGAGTTCTAAATTTCTATTTTTAACTTGATGACCAAAAATGCTTTGAACATTACTTGTTCAAATTAACATCTTTATTCCTCAAAATAGTTCCTCCAACAATTTTCCTGCTTCTTTCAGCAATACACCACTCTCAGGCTAGAAATTTCAATTAGCACCAATTTCCCTTTACCGTGGCCATAACTATTCAATTATTAGCTCACCATCTCTTCCTTCAACCTCGGTGTTTCTCTCTTCTCATATACAGGGCTATCACTGAAATGCTTTGTTAACTTCTAATAGTTTAAAATGGTTTCCCTGTCTTCATTGCTCCACTCAGATTCATTCAACCTACCTTGATCAATTTCACTCCACAGAGCAAAAATATCTCTGTGCTTCTTCATTCACTTAGGGAAAAAACCCAAACTCCCAGCCTCCAAAGACTAAATTCTGGTCACTAGTCTCATTTCTGATCTTACTTCTTAGAATAGGGAATGCCCTATTCCATCCTTCTAACCAGTTTCCTTCCTATGCCTTGAGGTTCAGTTTGTACCATTGCCAACAGGTAAAATTCCTTTCTTGGCTATCCAATCTACTAGAAACATTTCCATCCTCTATGCTTCCACACCCAATCACTCTCTGACCTCTCTAACATGTTATATTTTTCATCATATATCTTATGCCCATGTGATATTTCATCGGCTATGTGATTGATATATGCACCTATCTATACATATAAACTCACACAAACATACGTGCACGTGCATGTGTGTTTCTTTCTTGTCTATCTTCCCTACCATAACATAAGCTCCAGGACGACAGGCATTTTGTCTTGTTCACTATATATTCCCTAGTACCTGAAACATTGTCTAAATTTACAAGAAACTCCATAAATTTGTTAAATGAATTACTGTACTTGCTCAAATGCTACACCTCTGTCTCTGAAACCACTTAATGATGATAGTCTGCATTTTTCAACTAATTTATACACAATGTTATATGAAGGTAAACAAATATCTCCTGGTCTTCAGGTAGCTATAGGTTTGAAGAAACTCTATATTTAAGTTTGGAGAAAAGAACAGACATATTATGATAGAGATACTTATTTTTAAAATAATATTTTAATATATTTTAAATGACAATATGTGTTACCTTATCTGTTTTGGTAATAAAAATTTAATTAAAACAAGCAGGGCTAGTTATCACCAGCAGAAAAGCACAATATGTTCTAAAAAGGTTTGATTTCTAAAATTAAAAAAAAAAAAAACAGAAAAATAGGCTGAAGTAATTAAATCACCTGCTATGTCATCTACAATCTCTGTATATGTTCTTCTAGCTATGTCAAGAAATTCATTGATGTTGGATCTCACTGCATAGCACTTCTGAGTCCTCATGTTTAGGCATCCTTTCATGTATCTTGTGTCATCATTAATTACTGTTTTAATCTTTTCAAGTATGATTCCAAACCTAAAAAAGAACATTATAGGCAATAAAGCAAGCAATCATTTTAATTCACAATCTGAGTCACAGTTAATGATATATTTTCTTGGAATAATATAATTTTAAATATAACAACATATTTTCTTGAAATCTACTGAATATTATTTTGAAAATGAATACTTCAGTTATATATATCTTACGTAAGTTAGAACCATGACTATGTCAATTTTAAAATATTTTGCCTAAAGTAACATGAAGCCACCAAGAACAATTCTATAAACTGCTAATAAGAAGATATCCCAAATTATACCCTCTGACTCTGTGTCTATGAGTATAAAATAAATTCCTAAAGAACTATTATAAAAATTCTGGCTTCATGTTCATTGACTCAATCAACATTTACTTATACCATGTATGATCACTATTGTAAGTGTTCAGATTCAAAGAAAGATTAAATGTATGGTCCTTGCCTCAGGTGGGGCCAGACAGACTAAACACATATTGTAAGACAGTGTAACAGAAACTTCACAATAATCCGTAATTAAGTGCAGTGATCATGCAAATCAAAATCTGGTAACATCTATTTTCCTAACCTTCTGTTTTATTCTGTTCTGTATTTTATTTGTAATTCTATTTTTATTAACCTCAATTTGTGGCTCACAAAAGATGTGAATCCTGAATCAATAAAATAACAGTTCTTAAGTATCACAAGTCTTTTTGGTCAAAAAGGTGCTATTGCTAAAAATGATATTAAAATTAAACCGTATTTAGATCTCTTATTCAATATTTCTACCTACTATTTTTTTGTTACATTAGGCCTTTTATGATTTACAAAAGAGAAATATGTACTTTTATACTTGCCCATCTTTCCATGGGGAATGGCTAAAAAAAGAAATATTAAAGTTGCATATTTCAATTTTTAATACTATTCTAATTAGTATTATTTGTGCCTAATAACACAAATACTCAATGTGCTGTTACCCTATTTATGGGTATTTATAAGATGTAATGTATAATTAGGACTTTGATGAATAGTTTAAAGGTTGTTAACCAGAGTTCAAGTAATTGTTCTATTGATTACAGTTAAGAGTCCTTAAAATCATTTATGATCAGGAAGAAAGGAATAATTAGCACGGATATTTTATTAACAGTTGAGGGACAAAGACCTTTTATCTTCCAAGGAACCACAGTAAGCTCTTAATAAAGGTGTGTTGTAGTTCTTCAGAGCAATCTGTGAAAAAATACAGTTAAAAATAATAAATTATATTATTACTTAAACACGGCATTTTACATTTGTCTAATACTTTACAGTTTACCAAGGGTTTTCTTGCTTCATCTTCTCATTTGTGTACTCATAAAAGATATTTTAGGTATGTAGGTAGGACAAATGGTACCTTTCCCATTTTCCAGATAAA
This sequence comes from Vulpes vulpes, assembly GCF_048418805.1. NCBI lineage: Eukaryota > Metazoa > Chordata > Mammalia > Carnivora > Canidae > Vulpes > Vulpes vulpes. Next base: position 145,616,631 of record NC_132782.1, read on the forward strand.
GAGCTAATAAAGGGCTCTTCTATCCATTGCTTTACTATTATGGCTTTTTCTTATTTCTCAACTAATTCTTAGCATTCAACTACTTATTAGAGGTACGTATTTAAATAGCTATTGTTGTACATTTAGAGTACTCTACATGTAATTCCAAAACTTGGGTTTTAAATATACATGAAACTAAAAAAAGTACTTTGCATATTTACAAATAGACCAATTTCTTTCTCCATTCTTACATGGTAAAAGTAGAGGTTTAATTTTGCTTAATGGGAACTACGAGTGGTTACTATTTAAATAAATAGAAACATGAGGAAAACACATTTAACCTTTTTAAAATTAAAAAAAAAATTTTCATTTAAGTCAATTAGCATTCAGTGTATTATTAGTTTCAGAGGTAGGGTTTAGTGATTCATCAGTTGCATATAACTCCCGGTGCTCTCATTACATCATGTGCCCTCCTAATGTCCCTTTCCCCTACCCACCTCCCCCCACAGCAACGTTCAGTTTGTGTCCTATAGTTAAGAGTCTCTTATGGTTCGCCTCCCTTTCTTATTTCATCTTATTTTATTTTTCCTTCCTTTCCCCATGTTCATCTGTTTCTTAAATTCTACATACTAGTGAAATCATATGATATTTGTCCCTCTGACATGTCACTTACTGCAATACCCTTTAGTTCTAGCCACATCATTACAAATAGCAAAATTTCATTCTTTACCATGGCTGAGTAATATTCCATTGTATGTATGTATATGTGTGTGTGTACATATATATCCATATATATATATATATATACACATTGTGGACATTGTTGCTATAAACATTGGGGTCCATGTGTCCCTTCGAATCACTATATTTGTATTCTTTAGATAAATACCTAGTAGTGCAATTGCTGGGTCATTGGGTAGCTCTATTTTTAACTTTCTGAGGAATCTTCATACTGTTTTCCAGAGTGGCTATACCAGTTTGCATTCCCACCATCAGTGTAAGGGGGTTCTTCTTTCTCTGCATTCTCACCAACATTTGTTGTTTCCTGACTTGTTAAGGTATTTCATTGTGGTTTTGATTTGTATCTCCTTTATGCTAAGGATGTGAAGCATTTTTTCATGTGCTTTTGGGCTACATGCCTGTCTTCCCTGAAGAAATGCCTATTCATGTCTTCTGCCCATTTCTTGACTGGATTATTCAGTTTTTGGCTGTTGAGTTTAATAAGTTCTTTATAGATTTTGGACAATATCCCTTTATTTGATATGTCATTTGCAGATGTCTTCTCCCATCCCATAGGCTGCCTTTTAGTTTTGTTGACTGTTTCCTTTGCTATGCAGAAGCTTTTTTTTTTTTTTTAAGATTTTATTTATTTTTTCATGAGAGACACAAACACACACACACACAGAGAGAGAGAGAGAGAGGCAGAAACACAGGCAGAGGGAGAAGCAGGTTCCACACAGAGAACCTGATGTGGGACTCGATCCTGGGACTCCAGGATCATGCTCTGGGCCGAAGGCGCTAAACTGCTGAGCCACCCAGGGATCCCCAGAAGCTCTTTATCTTGAAGTCCCAATAGATCATTTTTGCCTTTGTTTCCCTTGTCTGTGAAGATCTGTCTAGCAAGAAGTTGCTGCCGCTGAGGTCAAAGATGTCACTGCCTGTGTTCTCTTCTAGGATTTTAATGGATTCTTGTCTCACATTTAGGTCTTTCATCCATTTTTAGTTGCTTTTATCACTACATTTTCCTTTTCTCCCCTACTTAATACTACATCACAAGCATTAGAAACTCGTAATAGTATAAATTTTTATTAAGTCATAGTATTTCACCATCTAGAAAACAGTCTCTTCCCCCAGTTATTAGAGTTCTGTGCTACTTATAATTTCTTACTAATATAAATAATGCTGTAATGACCATAACTAAGCATAAATCCTGATCAGTATTTCTTAAAAGTTCTTTTTGGACAGATTTCTAGTAGTATAGCTGCATTAAAAGATAGATGTTATAAAAAAAAAAAAAGATAGATGTTATAAAACTTCCCCGTGAAGTATGTACAATTTGTACTCCTACCAGCTGCCTATGAAGTTGTCTGTCTCACTGTTCTCTCAGCAGTAAGTTGCATCCATTAAAGGAAAAAAAATCTTTACTTCTTTAATATATAAAAAAATGACTTTAATTTGTATTTCTTTGATTAATAGTAAGGCTGAACATTTTTGGTATTATTTATTAACCCCCTTGACTTCCATTTTGGGGGTATTTTCCATATTTCTATTGGTATCCCAGTACTCTCTTATGAAATTTCATGAGTTTCATGACAGAAATTAATATTTTATCTGTCAAATGTAATAAATTTTTCCTTTCTTTGGCCTTTACTTTGCTTCGGACATATCAAAGCTTGAAATTTGTGTTTTATCAAATCTATCAATTTGGGGGGATGATTTATTATTATACCTCTTTCATTCTAAGAAAGATGACATTTTTTATTTTTATTTATTTTTTTAAAGATATTTATTCATGAGAAACAGAGAGAGATGCATAGACACAGGTAGAGGAAGAAGCAGGCTCCATGCAGGGAGCCTGATGTGGGACACTATCCCGGGAATCCAGAATCACGCCCTGGCCTGAAGACGGCGCTAAACTGCTGAGTCACCCAGGCTGCCCAGATGACATTTTTTAAATCTTTTGCCAAAATTACTTTATTAGAATGAACTCTGTAACAAAATTCTTCCAAAAAAGTAATGAAAGTAACAAAATACTTTTTCCTTTAAAAAAGCAGTTCTTCTTCCTCATCACCTTAATTTTTAAAAATATTTTGGACAGGGGTTCTAGGCTAGCTTAGTCAGTAGAGCATGAGACTCTTGATCTCAGGGTTGTGAGTTAGAGCCCCATTTGGGTGTAGAGATTACTTAAATAAATATATATTAAAAACGTTTTGCATAGTATAGTATTTAAAAATAGATGAGAAAATTACATCAGAGATATTTCAGGTAAGAGTCATCAATGAATATTTAAATCATTGAGTGAAAGTTTAATGGATACTGACATAGTCTAAAAGTATCACTCCACAGATTACAGTGAAGAATATGATCAAAGTTAGTATCACCAGAATGAAGAATGACATCATGTGCCTCCTGATGTGATGTACTGAAAAAGATACAACATTGCTCATAAAGTATTACTGCCAAATATGTAAGCTGAACTTAATCATGAGAAAATAATCATACAAATTGAGGAATACTCTATAAAACAACAGATACTCTTCAAGATGTTAATATCATGAAAGACAAAGAAAGGATAAGAAACTTCCAAGATGAAAAGAGGTATAAAGAAATGACAGTAAGGGCACCTGGGTGGCTCAGTCAGTTAAGAGTCTGCCTTCACTCAAGTCTGATCCCAGACTTCTGGGACTGAGCCCCACATAAGGCTCCCTGCTCAGTTGGGAGTCTGCTTCTTCCTCTCCCTTTACCCCTCCCCCTGCTCATGCTCTCTCTCTTCCTCATTCTCCCTCTCTCAAATAAATAAATAAAATCTTCTTTAAAAATGACCTAAAATATAATGCATGGTCCTGGACTGGACCCTGTATCAAGAAAAAATCCATAAAAAACATTATAAAAACAATTAGAAAATTTTGAATATGGACTACACATAATATAATAGTATTGGGTCAATGTTAAATACCCTAAATTTTTAAATAATTGTGGTTATGTAACAGAATATCATTGTTCTTAGGAGATATACACTTTAGTATTCAGGTATTACAATTTTTAAATATTTAATAAGAATAAGAATAATAAGGACATAATATGTAGTGTGTGCTGTGTGTATGGAGAGAATCTGGGAATTCATTATACTATTCTTGTAACTTTATCTAAATTTGAAATTTTTAATATTTTTGAATTGAAACAAAAAGTTTTTAAAAAATTGACGTTAGTCATGTTTTATACAGTATACACCCACATAGCTTACCTTTAGAGGATCCACAAGTTCCAAGGTATGTTTTAGGTATATTAAATTCGTTATCTTTGATTCAGCTGCATTAACCTATTAAGATAAGGAGCCAAATGTGGACAGCATAAATATATGAGAATGCATTTTCCTCCTGAACACTCTACACTTATCATATTCATACTTTTATATATCAACCTAGCCAGTATGCCACCCTATACAATAGTTAAAATTACTGACCCATTATTAATAAGCCTAGTGTACTAGTTTCCTGAAAGTCTGACAATGAGAAGAGTTCATCTCATTGTGTCCAAATTCCATTTCTACTTCAGTTCCTCGGGTCCAGCTTAATCTATAGTAGTGATAGGAGATACAGTTCAATCCTGAGCAGTACCAAGACTAACTGAAAAAAGTACAAAGGGTATTTGTGAAAGATGATATTCGAAAAGCTGAATCTGACTTTTCCAGGTAGTTACAAAATGCCTCATTGGCTCCTGTTTGTGCAAGGAAAACCATTTTCATAATTCAAGTTATCCAAATTAATTATAATTTTTCAAAACAGAGCAACATCAGCACTCAAAATTTTATAAATAAACTTTTAAAAATCAAATTGTACTATCTCTAGAAACAAACAATGGAATTAAACCTTGGGAAATGAAGACTGTTTTGTGAGTGGACAAATATACCAATACTTATTGATAAGGAGTTTTAGAATAGTACATTATGATATAATATACTTGATAAAGTGCTCTTTCTTTTTGAAATCTCCTACCTACATTCCTATTGCACAATACCTGGACTGACAGTATGAGCCAATTTAGAAGAAATACCAAAATAAATGTTGTCAGCCCCAAACAAGTTACTCTGCAGACTCTCTTACAATGGATCTCTGAAACTGGAACATTAAAAATAAATAATATTCACCAAACAGAAGACAATTATCATCCCTATTACTGAAGGAGAATATTTTTTTTAAATACCAATTTACCCTTGAAGAAGAACAAGGTAGAAGGACTAACTCTAATGAATATTGGTATCAGTACATGATAAAGTTAGAGTAATTAAGAAACTGTGGTATTAGCACAAGGACAGACAGAACAACCAATGGAACAGAATAAAGAGTCTAGAAACAGACCCAAACATATGATTTAATCCAAGCATTTGATTTATAACAAAGATTGACTATAGAGTAATGAGGAAAGGACAGTTTTTTCTATAAATGGTGCCAATAAGATTATGAATCTATACAAAAAAAAAAAGGAAATGTGGCCCCTTCCTCACAGCACATACAACTATCAATTCCAGATAGATTACAGATCTAAATACAAGAAATACAACAATAAAATATCTGGAATATAACAAAAAAGAGTATCTTCAATAGCTGGAGTGTTCTAACAAACTTTTATAAATTTGATAATTAATGATCTGACATACATTAACCACAGGACCAAAATAATGCCCAAAGTCATTTATATCTCCCCCATGGTTTGGCTTTTGTGGATACACAATTTATCATATTACAAACCCTGCAACCACAAACTCCAATATCTGTGTTTTGCTTCCTACTAGTAGGGGACATTCCCACTTAATAACTACCCACTACTGTAGTAATAAAGACTTTTGTGATGTTTTCCCCTCATTCCTTCTGGCTCCTGACCATGTGACCCTTTATGGCATGATCTCTCCTCTCAGAAATTTTAAGTAATAAAAATTGTTTTAACGGCATCAGCATCTCCATGTCATCACTTAATCATCTCCATAAATTAAAATCCTATGGGTACAATCAAGACATTGGGGTAGGTGAAGACTTCTTATGCAAGATACAACAACCACTATAAAGGGAAAAAATAAACTAGACTAGATTTAAATTAAGAACTTCTAGTAAGTCAGACAGAGGAAGATAACGAAGATCTTACTTACATGTAGAATCTAAAAACAAATAAAAAACCAAGCTCATACATACAGAGAACAGAATGGGGGCTGCCAGAGGCAGGGGTAGGGAGTGGGTAAAATGGAGAAAGGAAGTTAGACGTTCAGTTGTAAAATAAGTAAGTCATGAGGATGTCATGGAAAACATGGTGAAAATAGTTAATAATATTGTATTGCATATTTGAAAGTTGCTAAGAGAGTAGATCTTAAAAGTCCTCATCACAAGGAAAAAAAGTTTATGTGTATAAGACGAATGTTAACTAGACTTACTGTGGTGATCATTTTGCAATACATACAGATACCAAATAATAATTAAAAAAAGAAATTCTATCCACCAAAAGGCACCCCTGACCCAGGACAGGTTCTCTAAAAGCCAACTCTGAGAAATCAGAATTTGAGGACAAATAACTCATTGGAAAAGTAATAAGTACAGGTAAAATAAGGAAGGAAGGGCACCAATACAGGATACTGCATGGTACTGTGGCTCATTCCTGCTGAAGACCTCTAAGAGATGGTACTGAGTAAGCTTCAGAAGCTATCTCCAGGGGCAGCCCTGGTGGCTCAGCAGTTTAGCGCTGCCTGCAGCCCAGGGTGTGATCCTGGAGACCCAGGATCGAGTTCCATGTCAGGCTCCCTGCATGGAGCCTGCTTCTCCCTCTGCCTGTGTCTCTGCCTCTCTCTCTGTCTCTCTCATGAATAAATAAATAAAATCTTTAAAAAAAAAAAAAAAAAAAGAAGCTATCTCCAGAGGTAAAGAAAATGGTGTATTTATTAACCAAGTCCTGTTTGGTATTAGTTAAGACCTACTGCTGGGCAGTCACTTCCTGATTACCCTCCAGTTTCTCATATGGCTGGAGAAGTCCTCAGTCAGAGTTCCGGCTGCTTGCCATAAGAAGCCTTCCCTGTACGAAACTGAATGCCGAAGGGATGTGGGTGGAACAGCAACAGCATCTACTCCCAATACTGAGTAAAAAAGTCAACTACAAAGTGGGAAAAGAGGTGTGCAACACAGAGAACCAACAAAGGAGTTATAAAAAGCTCTATAAACCAAACAAGAAGACAACCCAATAGAAAAATGGGCAAGAAAATGAAGCTTTCACAAAAGAAGGTATTCTTAATATACATATGAAAGGTTTCCCAACTCATTAACAGAAAAATGCAAATTAAGAGCACAATGAAGTACCACTAGCTACCAAAAGCCATGGCTAAAATTTTATTTATTTTTTTTAATTAATTTTTATTGGTGTTCAATTTACCAACATACAGAAAAACACCCAGTGCTCATCCCGTCAAGTGTCCACCTCAGTGCCCGTCACCCATTCCCCTCCAACACCCGCCCTCCTCCCCTTCCACCACCCCTAGTTCGTTTCCCCGAGTTAGGAGTCTTTATGTTCTGTCTCCCTTCCTGATATTTCCCAACATTTCTTTTCCCTTCCTTTATATTCCCTTTCACTATTATTCATATTCCCCAAATGAATGAGAACATACACTGTTTGTCCTTCTCCGATTGACTTACTTCACTCAGCATAATACCCTCCAGTTCCATCCACATCGAAGCAAATGGTGGGTATTTGTCGTTTCTAATTGCTGAGTAATATCCCATTGTATACATAAACCACATCTTCTTTATCCATTCATCTTTCGATGGACACCGAGGCTCCTTCCACAGTTTGGCTATTATGGCCATTGCTGATAGAAACATCGGGGTGCAGGTGTCCCGACGTTTCATTGCATCTGAATCTTTGGGGTAAATCCCCAACAGTGCAATTGCTGGGTCGTAGGGCAGGTCTATTTTTAACTCTTTGAGGAACCTCCACACAGTTTTCCAGAGTGGCTGCACCAGTTCACATTCCCACCAACAGTGTAAGAGGGTTCCCTTTTCTCCGCATCCTCTCCAACATTTGTTGTTTCCTGCCTTGTTAATTTTCCCCATTCTCACTGGTGTGAGGTGGTATCTCATTGTGGTTTTGATTTGTATTTCCCTGATGGCAAGTGATGCAGAGCATTTTCTCATGTGCTTGTTGGCCATGTCCATGTGTTCCTCTGTGAGATTTCTCTTCATGTCTTTTGCCCATTTCATGATTGGATTGTTTGTTTCTTTGGTGTTGAGTTTAATTAAGTTCTTTATAGATTTTGGAAACTAGCCCTTTATCTGATATGTCATTTGCAAATATCTTCTCCCATTCTGTAGGTTGCCTTTTAGTTTTGTTGACTGTATCCTTTGCTGTGCAAAAGCTTCTTATCTTGATGAAGTCCCAATAGTTCATTTTTGCTTTTGTTTCTTTTGCCTTTGTGGATGTATCTTGCAAGAAGTTACTGTGGCCGAGTTCAAAGAGGGTGTTGCCTGTGTTCTCTTCTATGATTTTGATGGACTCTTGTCTCACATTTAGATCTCTCATCCATTTTGAGTTTATCTTTGTGTATGGTGAAAGAGAGTGGTCCAGTTTCATTCTTCTGCATGTGGATGTCCAATTTTCCCAGCACCATTTATTGAAGAGACTGTCTTTCTTCCAATGGATAGTCTTTCCTCCTTTATCGAATATTAGATGACCATAAAGTTCAGGGTCCACTTCTGGGTTCTCTATTCTGTTCCATTGATCTATGTGTCTGTTTTTGTGCCAGTACCACACTGTCTTGATGACCACAGCTTTGTAGTACAACCTGAAATCTGGCATTGTGATGCCCCCAGATATGGTTTTCTTTTTTAAAATTCCCCTGGCTATTCGGGGTCTTTTCTGATTCCACACAAATCTTAAAATAATTTGTTCTAACTCTCTGAAGAAAGTCCATGGTATTTTGATAGGGATTGCATTAAACGTGTAAATTGCCCTGGGTAACATTGACATTTTTACAATATTAATTCTGCCAATCCATGAGCATGGAATATTTTTCCATCTCTTTGTGTCTTCCTCAATTTCTTTCAGAAGTGTTCTATAGTTTTTAGGGTATAGATCTTTTACCTCTTTGGTTAGGTTTATTCCTAGGTATCTTATGCTTTTGGGTGCAATTGTAAATGGGATTGACTCCTTAATTTCTCTTTCTTCAGTCTCACTGTTAGTGTATAGAAATGCCATTGATTTCTGGGCATTGATTTTGTATCCTGCCACGCTACCAAATTGCTGTATGAGTTCTAGCAATCTTGGGGTGGAGGCTTTTGGGTTTTCTATGTAGAGTATCATGTCATCGGCGAAGAGGGAGAGTTTGACTTCTTCTTTGCCAATTTGAATGCCTTTAATGTCTTTTTGTTGTCTGATTGCTGAGGCGAGGACTTCCAGAACTATGTTGAACAGCAGTGGTGAGAGTGGACATCCCTGTCTTGTTCCTGATCTTAGGGGAAAGGCTCCCAGTGCTTCCCCATTGAGAATGATATTTGCTGTGGGCTTTTCGTAAATGGCTTTTAAGATGTCGAGGAAAGTTCCCTCTATCCCAACACTCTGAAGGGTTTTGATCAGGAATGGATGCTGTATTCTGTCAAATGCTTTCTCTGCATCTAATGAGAGTATCATATGGTTCTTGGTTTTTCTCTTGCTGATATGATGAATCACATTGATGGTTTTACGAGTGTTGAACCAGCCTTGTGTCCCGGGGATAAATCCTACTTGGTCATGGTGGATAATTTTCTTAATGTGTTGTTGGATCCTATTGGCTACTATCTTGTTGAGAATTTTTGCATCCATGTTCATCAGGGATATTGGTCTGTAATTCTCCTTTTTGGTGGGGTCTTTGTCTGGTTGGTGGGGTCTTTGTCTGGTTAAAATTTTAAAAATAATATTAGGTTTGGCAGAAGAGTAACGGGAATTCCCATACACTGCAGGGAGCCTGATGTGGGACTCGATTCCTGACCCTGGGATCACAACCTGGGCCACCCAGGCGTCCCCCTGGATAACATTTTAATTAAACCTTGAGAGACCCTATGCAGAGAGTCAAACTAGAAAGTTCATAGACTCCTGACTTTTCAGAACTGTGAGATAATGAATACATACAGGTTTGCTGTTGTTGTTGTTGTTGTTTAAGATTTTATTTGTTTATTCATGAGGGGCAGAGACATAGGCAGAGGGAGAAGCAGGCAGGGAGCCCAATGCAAGACTTGATCCCAGGACTCTGGAATCACACCCTGAGCCAAAGGCAGACATTCAACCACTGAGCCACCCAGGCGTCCTAGCACGTGCAGTTTTAAACTGCTATGGTTGTGGTAATTTGTTATGCAGCAATAGACAACTAACAGAATCTCTTTGCAACTTGCTTCTTCAAAGCCAACAGGAGAGATAGTCTCTCCATGAGAACTGGGAGACAATTCTCTATGGCTTTTTGCATTTTTGCACATCTTCTGAGCAGAGGCACCGATTGTCTTTGTTCTGGATAGTCTCTTCAAAGACATTTGTATGGTGAATAGCCTTGAAAGATATAGTGTCTCCTAGAGCAAAGCTTGAGTATGCTTACAGTCTTGGATGATTAGGATGGTATCTCCCTTCAGAACAGCCGGCAAACATTCTTATTGTCTAGTATAAAAGATTCAAGTTCCCTAGGCTCTGCAATTCTCTCCTGCAACACGCTGCATGTGCAGGTTTCACCTGGCCCTCTTCACATCACTCTGTAGGAAATGGAGTTTGGGGAATCAGTCTAAGAAAATGCGAATACTCTAGCTACTTCTTGTTCTAAATACTAAAGTCCTGTTTCTTGAATCAGGAGTCTTATATCTTCAGTCAGCATCTATGAAATTGGCAGGCTAACTTGTTAGCTTCAAGTAGGGTAATGAGATCCCTTGGAGTTTCTTGTAATACTAAGCTGTAATTGCTTTTTTCTTTTTCTACCCAAATCTCACATTGGATTATAAATTCCTTTGGATTAGAGACTTACTTCTTATATCCCTACCACTGTTGCAATGCTTAGTAAAATAACTTGTTAAATGAATTAAAGAAAAAGCCATGTATTAGATACTCTATATGGCAGTCTGAAATCAACGCGGAAAAAATTACAAGTTATTAAAAATAAAGCAAAGGGAGGCAATCTGGGTGGGTTGGTCGGTTGAGGGACCAACTCTTGGTTTTGGTTCAGGTCATGATCTCATGACCCATGAGATCAATCAAGCCCCATGGTGGGCTCCGTGCTCAGCAGGTGGTCATCTGCTTAAAGATTTTCTCCCCTGCCCCTCCCTACTCACACACATGCTCCCTGCCTTTCTCTCCCCCCTCAAAAAAAAAATCTTAAAAAAAATAATAATAAAGCAGAGAAATTTGGGCAAAAACTTAGAAAAACTTGCTTTAAAAAAAAAGGTTTAAATAAGTCTTTTTTTTTTTTTAATTAAGTAAGCTCTATGCCCAATATGGGGCTTGAACTCACAGCCCTGAGATCAAGAGTGGTGGGCTCTCACTGAGCCAGCCAGCTGCAGCAGAAAAAACAGTTTAATGTCAACATTTTCAAATGTTAGAGGAAGTATTTTGAATGTTTATAATGGAAAACAAAGCATTCTTTGTGTAATATATTAAAAGTAAGGTTATAAATATTATATAGAAAGAAAATACATTCAGTTTATCAAAATAAGAAATTTAAGTTTTATTCTCAGAGAATATTTATGATCTAGAAAACACCATTTTCTAAAATCAACATTCTTAAGTAGAAAGTATAAGAACTCATGTTAGGCAAACAATTCCTTACTGGAAATTTTCAGAGAAAATTTAGTTCATTTAGAAGTTTAAGATAATCATATAATTCAGCCAACAGAACATTTAGTTCATTCACAATTTTTAGAAAATCATGCAATTTAACCAGCACAAGTCTGAACTAAGTTAGCAAATATTGTGTTTAATTAAGAGATATATGTTTATATCAAATGAGGAAAGAGCCTAATTTAAAGTATATCTCCAGATGGTTAAGAAAACAGCAACTAAGAAACAGTATAGGGAATTCTGAAATTCATGAATCATGTATGAAGTCAATATATTGCTTACGGTTCCTCAAAAGTTAGTAAATCTGAAAAGTATTCTAAAAGCCTCTACAAAAGACAGATGTGCTAACTATGAAAGTATTTACAGCTATGACTAGTCCCTCCAAAACTAAAAAGGATGGGAAGTAACAGACTATTAGCTATGGATCAGTTATGACTGATCCTTAAAAGCCTTATGGAACTAGCTATCTACTGCCTTTTCTGGACAGGAAAAAAAGATTCCAGATTCTCAGCTTATAGAATTACATTAAACTGGCCCAGCTAACTTTTCTAAAGTCTGAGAGTCAAAGTGATCACAAAAGCTGGCTAATCGGGACCCCTGGGTGGTTCAGTGGTTGAACATCTGCCTTCGGCTCAGTGTGTGATCCTGTCCCAGGGTCCTGGGATCTCACATTGGGCTCCTCTAGGGAGCCTGCTTCTCCCTCTGCCTATGTTTCTGCCTTCCTCTCTGTGTCTCTCATGAATGAATAAATACAATTTTTAAAAAATCTGGCTAATCATGGATATTTCTGAGAGAGCTAGTTGGCCAAAATGATGTTTCCTTCTTAATATAACCAGAAAAGGTCTAATGCAAAAAACATGTATGTTACTAATTCTTATAGCTAGTGACACTAAATTATGTAGCTGTATGGTTGTATAATATTTTACATTACACAAGTTTATAACAAAGAGACTAGTCTCAGGTAATGGTTGATTCTCTACTGAATCCTTTTTCTATAAAGGACATGGTTAGCACAATAATAACTTGAATAGGATCTGAGGCTTAAATGGTATTATATTGTTAATTTCTTTATTTGAAGGTTTATTGTAGTTGAATAGAAGAATATCTTTGTAAGAAATTCTAATGTATTTGAAAGTGATAGAGCATCATGTTGGCAACTTACTCTTAAAATTTTACAAAGTTAGTTTTTTTGTAATATACATGCAAGTTTTCTGAAGGTTTGAGATTTTATTTAATTTTTATTTTCACATTTTTAATTGGTTGAAACTGAAAGATCTTATATGCTTCCAGAGAATGGAAGGGGGGAAAGTCAGTCATATCCAAAATTGAGGAAACCTCAATGGTTTCAACTTCTCAATAGGAACATTACAAGCTACAAGACATAGAGAAGTGCCCCCAAATTCTGAAGGAAAGTTATCTTGTGACCAGAATTCTATTTCAGCTAAATTATCAATCAATTATGAAAGAATAATAAAACATTTCAGAAATGCAGTCTCTTTCTCAGAAAGTTACTAGAAAATGTGCTCCACAAAAGAGAGAGAGTAACCAAAACAGAAGATGACTTAGGACACAAAAAAACAAAAAACGCAACGTAAGAGAGACAAAGAAAAATGCTCAAGAGAAACCTAGGGTCATTGCAGTATACTAAACAAAGAGGGGCAACCAGTCCAGATTGGAACAGGCAAAAGCTTATGGGGGAAATGGAAGAGACATCTTCAAGAGGTTGAAACTGACTGAGTATCTGCAGTGAATAAATAGACTGAGAGCATATTTTAAATATACTAAAAGGATATTTAGATAATTGGTAGGAATATCTATAAAGCACATGGTAAACCATACAAATACAAAAAACAGTTATTAATTCTGGGGAAAAAAACACAAAAAGTTGTGTAAGTTCAACTCTGTGTAGCATGGATAATTTTAACAATTTTGATCTAACTAAAATTATGTCATAACCCTACTGTGTGATAAGAGGTAAGGAAATGTCCATGTGGGAAAAGAGACCAAAGAGAGCTAAAAATTCATCCTCCTGTCAGGAACTTAACACATAATGTCAAAGGATATCATCAAGAAAGTGAAAAAATAACCTAAATAGGGCAGCCCCGATGGCACAGTTTAGTGCCACCTGCACCCAGGGTGTGATCCTGGAGACCTGGATCGAGTCCCACACAGGGCTCCCTGCATGGAGCCTACTTTTCCCTCTGCCTGTGCCTTTGTCCCCCTCCCCCGTCATTCATGAATAAATAAATAAAATCTTTTTAAAAACTAACCTAAATAATGATAGAAAATACTTGCAAATCATATATCCAAAATAAGGGACTTATATCTAGAATATATAAAGAACTATTAAAACTCAATGCTAAAAAGACCAACAACCCAATTAAAAACTGGAAAAAGTGGAAAAAGTGGCTCAGCTGCTTGAGTGTCTAACTCTTGATTCTGGCTCTGGTCATGATCTCATGAGACTGAGCCCTGCAGCTGGCTCCAGGCTTGGTGTGGAAACTGCTTGAGATTCTTTCCTCTCCTTCTGTCCCTCCCTGCATGCACTCTCTTTCTCTCTCTCTCTCTCTCTCTCTCTCTCAAATAAATAAATAAATAAATAATCTTTTTAAAAATTAGAAGAGGATATGAATAAACATTTCTTCAAGGAAGATATACAAAAGACCAATTAGCACACAAAAAGGGGCTCAGTATCATTAGTTACCAGGGAAATGAAAATAAAAAATGAGAGATATTGTTCATTCCCATTAGGATGGCTAGAATCAAAAAGTCAGATATTAACAAGTGTGGACAAGGATGTAGAGAGAGCAGAAACCTCATAAACTGCTTGATGGCAATACAAAATGATACAATCATTTTAGAAAACAGTCTAGCAGTTGTTCACACAATTAAACATAGAGTTATCAAATGACCCAGCAATTCTACTCCTAAGTATATATCCACAATAAATGAAAACTTACATCTATACAAAACCCTGTCCATAAATATTCATAACAAAACATTCATAATAGTCAAAACTGGAAATAACTCAAATGTTCAACTGATGAAGAGATAAATGAAATGTGCTATATATATATATGCAATGGAATATTATTTGTCAATAAAAGTAATGATGTATTAATAATATGCTACAATATGAGTTAACCTAAAACATTATGCAAAATTAAAAAAGCCAGTCACTAAAGACTACATATTGTAGGACTCCGTTTATATGAAATGTCCAGAAAGGACAATATATAGGAACAGATAGTAGATTAGTAAAAGCCAAGGACTGACCAGGGAAGAAGGTGGAGAGAAATGGGATGTGATCGCTAATGGGTACAGGTTTGCTTTTTAGGGTAATGAGAATGTTCTAAAATGGACTGTAGTATTTTTGATACAACTCTGTGAACATACGAAAAATGACTGATTTTTACAATTTAAACGGGCAAAGTGCAGATTTTGTGAATTCTATCTTAATACAGCTGTTATATTTTAAAGTAATGAACTGTGTGGGATATACATAGATGTAAAATGTATGACAAAAATAGTCCAATAAGAAGGAATGGGGAATGGTAGCGTACTACTGTAAAGTTATATTCTGTTTATTTCAGCTTTATTGAGCAATAAGTAACAGATAAAATTGTAAGATATTTAAAGTATACATCATGGTGATTTGATATGCACATACACTGCAATGAATCCCCCCCACAATTAGTCACCTAAACATTCATCTCAGTTTTTTTTATTTTTTGGTGAGAACTTTTAAGTTCTACTCTCTCAGTAAATATCAATTATACAAGATAGTGTTACAACCTATAGTCACCATGTTTTACATTAGATCCTCAGACTTTATTCATCTTATAGTTGAAAGTTTGTACCTTGTACCAATTTCTCCCTATTTCCCCCACACCCTAGTTCCTGGCAAATACTTTTCTAGTCTCTGTTTCTATGAGTTTGGTCTTTGTGCATGTGTTTGCAATAACCATGTATACATGTATCATGTGTGTATATACATATTCAGATTTCACATGTAATCCATACCATTCATTTAAACTTCATATATAACTGATACTATGCAATATTCATCTTTTTCTGTCTGGCTTATTTCACTTAGCATAATGCCCTCAACGTTCATCTAAGTTGCTGCAAGTGGCAGGATTTCCTCCTTTCTCACAGTTGCCTAATATTGTATTGTCTGTGTGTATGTATGTACTTGTGTATGTGTGTTACATTTTTTCTATCCATTCGTACATCAGTGAACATAAGTTGTTTTTGTATCTTGGCTATTGTGAAGACTTTCCTGATGATTATTGATACTGGGCACCTTTTCATGTACCTACTGGCCACGTACATGTCTGCTTTGTCAGTTCTTCTGCCCATTTTTAAATCAGATTGTTTTCTTGCTATTGAGTTGTAGGAGTTCTTTACATATTTTGAATATTATCTCCTTATCACATGAGTTGCAAATATTTTCTCCAATTCTATACTTGCCTTTTCATTTTTTTGATCATTTCTTTTGCTGTGAAAAATAATTTAGTTTATCTTTGCCTCTGCTGCAATAGTGAATGATTTTACGCCCCGTGTGAGGTGATGTTATATTACCTCAAAGTGGACTAAATTCCGCTAAAGATGTATCCTAGAAGTCCTAAAGCAACTGCTAAAATATCAAAATAATGAATTCTATCTAATCAACAAAGGATACAAAATGGGGTCATAAAAAATACTCAATCCCAAAGACGACAGAAAAAAAGGAAAATGGAAACATGAAATAAACAGAAAAGAAGTAATATGATGGCAGATTTAATTAAAACACATCAATAACCTCATTAAGTCTAAATGAAATAAACACCTCAATTAAAAATAAGATATTTTTTTTTTAAGATATTCTGATTATATACAAAAGACCCCAAAATATGTTGTCTATAAGAAACCCACTTTATTTTTTTAATGTTGTTATTTTTTTCTTTAAAGATTTTATTTATTTGACAGAGAAACAGAGAACACAAGCAGGGGGAGCAGCAGGCAGAGGGAGAAGGAGAAGCTGGCTCCCTGCTGAGCAAGGAGGCCAACTCAGGACTCAATACCAGGCCCTGAGGTCATGACCTGAGCCAAAGGCAGACACTTAACCAACCGAGCCACCCAAGTGCCCCAAGAAATCCACTTTATTTATTTATTTTTCATCATAAATATTTTTATTTCAATGTCTTCCTTAAGGTTGGAAGTCCTCATCCTTACCTATTAAGTACCTCCTTTTATATATATATATATGAATTTATTTTTTATTGGTATTCAATTTTCCAACATATAGAATAACACCCAGTGCTCATCCCATCAAGTGCCACCTTCAGTGCCCATCACCCAGTCACCCTCACCCCTTACCCCCCTCCCCTTCCACCCCCCACCCCCCGTTCGTTTCCTAGAGTTAGGAGTCTCTCATGTTCTTCTCATGTTCTGTCTCCCTTTCTGATATTTCCCACTCATTTTTTCTCCTTTCCCCTTTATTCCCTTTCACTATTTTTTATATTCCCCAAATGAATGAGACCATATAATGTTGGTCCTTCTCCAATTAACTTATTTCACTCAGTATAATACCCTCCAGTTCCATCCACGTCGAAGCAAATGGTGGGTATTTGTCATTTCTAATGGCTGAGGAATATTCCATTGTATACATAGACCACATCTTCTTTATCCATTCATCTTTCGATGGACACTGAGGCTCCTTCCACAGTTTGGCTGATGTGGACATTGCTGCTAGAAACATCAGGGTGCAGGTATCCCGGCATTTCATTGCATCTGTATCTTTGGGGTAAATCCCCAGCAGTGCAATTGCTGGGTCGTAGGGCAGGTCTATTTTTAACTCTTTGAGGAACCTCCACACAGTTTTCCAGAGTGGCTGCACCAGTTCACATTCCCACCAACAGTGCAAGAGGGTTCCCCTTTCTCCACATCCTCTCCAACATTTGTGGTTTCCTGTCTTGTTAATTTTCCCCATTCTCACTGGTGTGAGGTGGTATCTCATTGTGGTTTTGATTTGTATTTCCCTGATGGCAAGTGATGCTGAGCATTTTCTCATGTGCTTGTTGTCCATGTCTATGTCTTCCTCTGTGAGATTTCTATTCATGTATTTTGCCCCTTTCATGATTGGATTGTTTGTTTCTTTGCTGTTGAGTTTAATAAGTTCTTTATAGATCTTGGATATTAGCCCTTTATCTGATACGTCATTTGCAAATATCTTCTCCCATTCTGTAGGTTGTCTTTTAGTTTTGTTGACTGTATCCTTTGCTGTGCAAAAGCTTCTTATCTTGATGAAGTCCCAATAGTTCATTTTTGCTTTTGTTTCTCTTGCCTTCATGGATGTATCTTGCAAGAAGTTACTGTGGCCAAGTTCAAAAAGGGTGTTGCCTGTGTTCTCCTCTAGGATTTTGATGGATTCTTGTCTCACATTTAGATCTTTCATCCATTTTGAGTTTATCTTTGTGTATGGTGCAAGAGAGTGGTCTAGTTTAATTCTTCTGCATGTGGAAGAAATCCACTTTAAATATAAACACACAAATAAGTTAAAATAATGGTAAAAACTGTATCATGGAACACATCAAAAGAAAGCTGGAGTGGATATACTAATATTAAACACAATAGATTTCAGAGCAAAAAAATATTAATGGGGAAAGGATTATTTCGTAATGATAAAGTGGTCAATTCATCAACAAGACATAGCAATCTTAAATGTTTATGTACCTAATAACAGAGCTCCAAAACACTTTTTTTTTGTTGTTTAAATTCAATTAGCCAACCTACAGCACATCATTAGTTTCAGATGTGGAGTTCAACAATTCATCATTTGTGTATAATATCCAGTGCTCATGACATCACGTTCCCTCCTTAATGCTCATCACCCAATTACCCCATCTCCCCACCTACCCCCTCCGGCAACCCTCAGTTTGTTTCCTACAGTTATGAGTCCCTCATGGTTTCTCTCTCCCTCTGATGACTTCCCATTCATTTCCCCTCCCTTCCCCTATGATCCTCTGTGCTGTTTCTCATATCCCACATAGGAGTGAAATCATGATAATTGTCTTTCTCTGTTTGACTTATTTCGCTCAGCATAATATCCTCCAGTTCCATCCATGTCAATGTAAATGGTTAGGTATTAATCCTTCCTGATGGCTGAGTAATATTCCATTGTACATATATACCACTTCTTCTTTATTCATTCATCTGTCAATGGACATCTCAGCTCTTTCTATAGTTTGGCTACTGTGGACATTGTTGCTATAAACATTGGGGTGCAGGTACCCCTATGGATCATTACATTTGTATCTTTGGGGTAAATACGTAGTAGTGCGATTGCTGGGTCATAGGGTGGCTCTATTTTTAACTTCTTGAGGAATCTTCATACTGTTTTCCAGAGTGGCTGTACCAGTTTGCATTCCCGCCAACAGTGTAAGAGGGTTCCACTTTCTCTGCATTCTCACCAACATCTGTCATTTCCTGCTTGTTAATTTTAGCTATTCTGACTGGTGTCAGGTGGTATCTCATTGTGGTTTTGATCTGTATTTATCTCATGCTTAGGATGTGGAGTAATTTTTCATGTGTCTGTTGCCCATTTGTATGTTGTCCTTGGAGAAATATCTGTTCATATCTTCTGTCCATTTCTTGACTGGATTATTTGGTTTTTAGCTGTTGAGTTTGGTAAGTTCTTCATAGATCTTGGATACGGCCCTTTATCTGATACGTCATTTGCAGATATCTCCTCCCATTCCATAGGCTGCCTTTTAGTTTTGTTGACTGGTTCCTTTGCTGTGCAGAAACTTTTTATCTTGAAGTCCCAATAGTTCATTTTTGTCTTTGGAGATCTGTCTAGCAAGAAGTGTCGAAGATGTTGCTGCCTGTGTTCTCTTCTAGGATTTTAATGGATTCTTGTCTCACATTTAGGTCTTTCATCCATTTTTAGTATATTTTTTGTGTATGGTGTAAGAAAATGGTCCAGTTTCATACTTCTACATGTAGCTGTCCAATTTTCCCAAAACCATTTATGGAAGAGATTGTCTTTTTTCCATTAGACATCTTTCCTGCTTTGTTGAAGATGAATTGAGGGTCCATTTCTGGGTTCCCTATTTTTTTTCATTGATTTGTATGTCTGTTTTTCTGCCAGCACCATACTGTCTTGATGATTACAGCTTTGTAATAAAGCTTGAAGTCCAGAATTGTGATACTGCCTTTTGTTTTTCTTCTTCAACACTGCTCTGCCTATCCAGGGTCTTGTTCCATACAAATTTTAGGATTATTTGTTCCACCTCTGTAAAAAATGTCGATAGGATTTTGATAGGGAATGCACTGAATGTGTAGATTGCTCTGGGTAGCACAGACATTTTCACAATATTTATTCTTCCAATCCATGAGCATGGAATATTTTTCCATCTCTTTGTGTCTTCCTCAATTTCACTCATAAGTGTTCTGTAGTTTTTAGAGTACAGATCCTTTACTTCTTTGGTTAGGTTTATTCCTAAACCAGATTTGGATGCCTTTTATTTCTTTTGTTGTTTGATTGCTGAGGTTAGGACTTCCAGTACTGTGTTGAACAATCGTAATGAAAGTGGACAGCTCTGTCTTTTCCTGACTGTCAAGGAAAAAGTCTTAGTTTTCCCCATTGAGTATGACATTAGCTGTGGGTTTTTCATATATGGCCTTTATTATGTTGAGGTATGTTGCCTCTATTCTTACTTTATTTTAAGTTTTTATCATGAATGTTGTTCTTTGTCAAATGCTTTTTCTGCATCAATTGAGAGAATCATATGGTTCTATCCTTTCTTTTACTAATGTGATGTATCATGTTGACTGATGTGCAAATATTGAACCACCTTTGCAACCCAAGAGTAAATCTCACTTGATAGTGGTGAATAATTCTTTTAACATACTGTTGGTTTGAGTTAGTAGTATTTTGTTGAGAATTTTTGCATCTATGTTCATCAGGCATATATATTGGCCTATAGTGGAGTCTTTGGTTTTAGAACCAAGGTAATGCTGGCCTCATAAAATGAGTTTGGAAGTTTTCCTTCCATTTCTATTTTTAGAATTGTTTGAAAAGAGTAGGTATTTCCTCTTCTTTAAATGTTTGGTAGAACTCCCCTGTGAAGTCATCTGGCCCTAGACTTTTACTTTTTGGGAGACTTTTGATTACTGATTCAGTTTCTTTGCTGGTTATTAGTCTAAGTTTTGGATTTCTTCTTGTTTCAGTTTTGGTAGTTTATACATTTCTAGAAATTTAACCATTTCTTCCAGATTGTCTGATTTGTTGGCATATAATTTTTCATAATACTATAATTATATTTCTGTGGTATTGGTTGTGATCTCTCCTCATTAATTGGTGATTTTATTTGTTTGGGTCATTTCTCTTTTCCTTTTGATAAGTCTGGCTAAATATTTATCAATTTTATTAATTCTTTCCAAGAACTCTTAGCTTCATTGATCTGTTCTACTATATTTTCCATATATATTTATTTCTGTTCTAATCTTTATTATTTCCTTTCTTTTGGCTTTAGATTTCATCTTTTCTTTCTCTACCTCCCTTAGATGTAAGCTTAGGTTGTTTGAGATTTTGCTTCCTTCTTGAGGTAGGCCTGTATTCCTATATACTTTCCTCTTATGACCACTTTTGCTGCATCCCAAAGGTTTCATGTTTTCATATTCATTAGTTTCCATGTACTTTTTAAATTTCTTCTTTAATTTCCAGGTTGACCCATTCATTCTTAGTAGGAAGTTCTTTAACCTCCATGTATTTGTGGCCTTTCCCAAGTATTTTCTTGTGGTTGACTTCAAGTTTCATAGCATTGCAGTCAGAAAACATGTACTATATGACCTCTGACTTTTTTGTATTTGTTGAGGCCTGATTTGTGACCTAGTATGTGATCTATTCTGGAGAATGTCCCATATGCACTAGAAAAGAATGTGTATTCTGCTGCTTTAGGATGAAATGTTCTAAATACATTTGTTAAATCCATCTGGTCCACTATATCATTCAAAGCCATTGTTTCCTTGTTGTTGTTGTTGTTGTTTTTTTTTTTTTTTTTTTTTTTTTTGCCTAGATGATCTGTCCATTAATGTAAGTGGGTTGTGAAAATCCCCTACTATTATTGTTTTATTGTCAATGAGTTCCTTTTATTTTTATTATTGTTTTATTTATTTGGGTGCTTCCAAGTTGAAGGCATAAATATTTACAACTGTTAGATATTCTTGTTGGATAGACCTCTTTATTATGATATAATGTCCTTCCTTCATCTCTTATTACAGTCTTTGGTTCAAAATCCAGTTTGTCTGTTATAAGTATGGCTGCTCCACCTTTCTTTTGACATCGATGTATGTGATAAATGTTTCTCTATCCCCTCACTTTTCAATCTGCAGTTGTCTTGAGGTCTAAAATGAGTCTCTTTTAGGTGGCATATTTGGATCTTGTTTTTTTTTTTTAATCCATTCTGACACTCTGTCTTCTGATTAGAGCATTTAGTCCATTTACATTCAGAGTGATTATTGATAGATATCTATTCAGTGCCATTTTATTATTTGTTTTGTTGTTTCTGGAGATTTTCTCTGTTCCTTTCTAGTCTTCATTGCTTTTGATCTTTCCTTCCCATTCAAAAAGTCCCCTTTAATATTTCTTGCAAGGTCGGTTTAGTGGCAGCGAACTCCTTCGGTTTTTGTCTGGGTAACTAACTATCCTTCTATTCTGAATGATAGTCTTGTGAGATAAAGTATTTCTGGCTGCATATTTTTCCCATTCAGCATATTGAATATATTATGCCACTCTCTTCTTGTCTGCCAGAATTTTGTTGCAAGACCTGCTGCTTTTTCAGTCTTCTCTTGTTAAGTTAGGGACTTCTTTTCTTTTGTCTTGCTGCTTTTAGGATTTTTTTCTTTATTAGTATATTTTGCAATTTAACTACAATATGTCTTGGTGTTGTTGATTTTGATGGGAGTTCTCTGTGCCTTGTGAATTTGAATGTCTGTTTCTTTCCCCATATTAGGGAAGTTTTCTGCTATAATTTCCTCAAATAAACCTTCTGTGCCCTTTCCTCTCTTCTTCTTCTTCTGGGACTCCTATGATATGAATAGTATTACATTTGATGGAGTCACTGAGTTCCCTACATCTACTTTCATGATCCAAAATTTTTCTCTCTCTTTCGTTCAGCTTCATTACTTTACATAATTCTATATCATATTCTATTTTCCACTAGCACTGAAGCTTTGTAAAACCCTTGCAGTCAGTAGACATAGTGTGTGTGAGTTTTGTGCTGGTCTTCTGAGGGAGTATTAGGCACACTTGCCTAAGAAAAGCAGTCCCAGCAGAACACACAGGGGTAAAACCTGGAGTAAGCAGGTTAGGCACCCATTGTTGGGGCTGAACTGCTTACTGAAGTTGGTTAATGCTGAGGGGCAGGAGGTGGGAAATGGTGCCAGTCTGCTCCACTGTCCCTGGAGAGGGGAGTCTGTGCTTATTGCTTTCAGAGGAGCAAATAATTTCCCTTTGTGTTACAGGTACTTTTCAGATCACTGATTTCACACTGTCTCTGGATCACTTACTTGCCAGGAGCAGCAGAGCACACTTTGGGCTCCACCCTAGCCAGGCCTGCTGAATTTTAAAATTACAAACTTCAGGGATCTGCTGTGGCAGGGATCTACTCTTTTTCTTTGGGAAAAGGTTTCGCTGTGCTAGGACTGATGCAATTTTGACCCTGAAGGACAGTTGTGCCAGAGTGCAGGAGTGTGGATTTTAGAGTAGAGTGCAGCGAAGAGCCAGTGTCCAGGTTAACTACCCTCAGTAGGTGCCTCTGCACCTATGCTGAAGGGTGAGAAAGAGAAATGGTGCCTGCTGGTTCTTTTGTCCCCAGGGACGCAGTGCCCAGGGAGTCTCTCTCCAAGCCCCTTAGGTATTTCTCAGATCATGCAGTCTGCCCCAGCATTGTTTACCTGCCTCTTCTCCAGGAATAAGACAGCTTCCTCAGGTCTCTAACCCAGCTGAAGCTGGGGACCTTTATAAACTCCAGTCTTTGAGCCCCACTGTGTATAAAAACTCATGAAATTCCAACCCTCTTGTCTTCCCAGGCAATAACTGTGGGAAAGTGTTCTCTTTGTATCCCTGTGCACTCCATTCTCACCTTTCTCTGTGATAAAGGCTCACTCCCTTCCACAGCATCTGTAGTTTGTTTCTCCCCTAAACGATGACTCTGTACTTCCTACCTTCTTCGAAGTGGCTTCTTCTCTCCCTCCAGTTCTGCAGTATGTTCTATAGTCCTCAGACCAATTTCTTGAGTATTCAGAATGATTTAATAGTTACATAGCTGTGATTGAAAGACAAGGCAAGCCTAGGGTCCTCCTACTATGCTGCCATCTTAATTCATTATCTCTTCCCTTTGAATTTCCAACAGTTTTTATTTATTTTTTTTTCAGTTTTTATTTAAAATTATGTTTTGGACTTCTCAAGATACTAGCCAACAGGATCCAACAGTAGATTAAAAGGATTATTCACAAAGATCAAGTGGGATTTACTCCTGGGCTGCAAGGGTAGTTCAACATTCACAAATCAATCAACGTGACACATCATATTAATAAAAAAAAAGGACAAGAACATATGATCTTCTCAGTTGATGCAGAAAAAGCACTTGGCAAAATACAGCATCCTTTCTTGATCTCCACAGTGTAGGGACAGAAAGAACATACCCCGAATAGCTAAAGCAATCTTGAAAAAGAAAACCAAAGTTGGAGGCATCATAATTCTGGACTTCAAGTTATAGTACAAAGCTGTAATGATCAACACGATATGGAACTGGCACAAAAACAGACAATGGAACAGAACAGAAAACCCAAAAATGGACCCACAGATATATGGTCAAGTAATCGTCAACAAAGCAAGAAAGGATATTCAATGTAAAAAAGACAGTCTCTTCAACAAATGGTATTGGGAAAACTGAATGGCTACATGCAAAAGAATGAAACTGGGACACTTTCTTACACTATACACAAAAATAAATTCAAAATGGATAAAATACCTAAATATGAGACACAAAACCATCAAAATCCTAGAGGAGAACACAGGCAGCAAACTCTTTAACACTGGCCATAGCAACTTCTTGCTAGATACATCTCCTGAGGCAAGGGAAACAAAAGCAAAAATAAACTAATGGGACTTCATCAAGATAAGAAGCTCCTGCACAGTGAAAGAAACAACAAACTAAAAGGCAACCTTCAGAATGAGAGAAGATATTTGCCAATGACATCTGATAAAAGGTTAGTATCCAAAATCTATAAAGAAGTTATAAAGCTCAACACCCAAAAAACCCACAAATAATCCAGTGGAAAAATGGGTAGAAGAATAGACATTCTTCCAAAGAAGACATACAAATGGCTAACAATCATAAGAAGAGATTCTCAACTTCACTCATCATCAGGAAAATACAAATTAAAATTGTAGTATCACCTCATACCAGTCAGAATGGCTAAAATTAGTAACACAAGAAACAGTAAGTGTTGGTGAGGACATGGGAAAAGGGGAACCTTCTCCTACTGTTGCTGGGAATGCAAACTGGTGCAGCCACTCTGGAGAAGAGTATGGAGGTGCCTCAAAAAGTTAAAAATAGAACTACCCTATGTCCCAGCAATTGCACTACTAGGTATTTACCCAAAAGGTACAAAAATATTGATATAAAGGGGTACATGCACCCTGATGTTTATGGCATTATCAACAATATCCAAATTATTATATAAATATAAATTATTATAACGAGCCCAGAGATCAACTGATGAATGGACAAAGAAGAGTTGGTATGTATACACACATACACATACACAAACACACATACACACACACATACACAATGGAGTATTACTCAGCCATAAAAAAGAATGAAATCTTGTCATTTGTAACAACACAGTTGGAGCTAGAGTGTATTACGCTAAGTGAAATAGCCAGAGAGAGACAAATACTGTATGATTTTACTCTTATGTGGAATTTAAGAAACAAAATAGATTAACATAGAGAGGGAAAGAAGAGAGGCAAACCATAAAATGGACTACAGAGAACAAACTGAGGTTTACTGGAGGGGAGGTTGACAGGGGGACGATTCAGTGGGTGATGAGTATTAAGGAAGGCACTTGTGATGAGTACTAGGTGTTTTATGTAAGTGATGAATCACTAAATTCTATTCCTGAAACTAATATTACACTGTATTTAACTAACTGGAATTTAAATAAAAACTTGAAAAAGAAATAAAAAGAATGAGGGGGGAGGAAAATGATTTTGAATTTTATGTATGCAAATTAATAATAGAAACAGAATGTCCACTATAAAAAACAAAAAAGAACTTTCAAGAGAAATAGACAAATCCACAATTATAGTTGGAACTGTCAGCATCCCTCTCTCAATAATTGACAGGATAAATAGACAAATATATATATATATATATATATATATATATATATATATATATATATATATATAAAGACTTGAAGAGGGACACCCAGATGGCTCAGTTAAATGTCTACTTCTTGATTTCGCTCAGGTCATGATATCAGGATAGGGGGATTTAGCCCCTTATCAGGCTCTGTGCTCAGTAGGGTATCTGCTTCTTTCCCTCTCCTCCATTCATGCTCTCTCTCTCCACCCCTCTCTCTAAACTAAATAAATCCTTTTTAAGAATTAAATAAACAAATAATCTTAAGAAAAATGAAAAGACTTGAAGAACATTATCAATCAACTTGAACTAATAGATATTTATGGAAAATCACATCCAATAACAGCAAAACATATACTGTTTTCAAGTATACATGGAACATTTCCAAGATTGATCATATTCTTGGCCATAAAAACAAAAGTCAATAAAGCTCAAAGGATTCATATTAGACATGTCTTTGACCACTACAGAATTAAATTAGAGATCTGTAACAGAAAGATATCTGGCATATTCCCAAATACTCGAAACTAAATAACACACTTCTAAATAATCCATGTCAAAGAAAAAATGAAAAAGGAAATTAGAAGGTATTTTTAACTCTTTTGAATGAAAAACACAACATATCAAGAACTATGAAATATAGCTAAAGTATTACTCAGAGGGAAATTTATAGCACTAGATGACTATATTAGAAAAGAAAAAAAACAATGATCTCAGCTTCTACCTTCAAAACCCTGAAAAAGGAGACTAAACTAAGCACAGAGTAAGCAAAAGAAAGAAAAAGAGAAAGGGGGTGGGGGGGCAAACCATAAAGTATTCTTAATTATACAGAACTGAGGGTTACTGAAGGGGAGGTTGGTAGGGGATGGGTTAAATGGGTGATAAGGATTAAGGAGTACACTTAGTTGAGCACCGGGTTTTGTATGGAAGTGCTGAGTCACCACTTGAAACTAATATTACACTATATTAACTAACTAAAATTGAAACAAAAACTTGGAAGAAAACAAGCAAACAAGCATTCACAAAAAAAAAAAGACTGATAAAAGCAGGTATCCATGAAATGGAGAACGAGAAAAAAAAATCAATTAAATCAAAAATTGGTTTCTTGAAAAGACCAATAAAATTGATAATCTCTAGCCAAGATGACTAAGAAAAAAAAGAATATTCAATTATCAACATCAATAATAAAAGAGGTATATCACTACAAACTTTACAAATATAAAAAGGATAATAAGAAGGTCATTATGAACAATGTAATGCCAATAAATTCAACAAGTTGAGTGAAATGACAAATTCTTTGAAAGACACAATCTACCAAAGCTTATTCAATAAGAAACAGGTAACCTGAAGAGGTTGTATCTATTTAAGAAGTTGGAATTTATAGTCAAAAACCTTCCTAGAAAGAAAATTCCCAGGTTCTAAAGGCTTCATTTGTGAATTCTACCAAACATTTAAGGGAGAAATAACACCAGTTCTATACAAACTGTACTAAAAAGCTAAAGAGGAGGGAATACCTTCAAACTCACATTATGAACATAACTAATTTTGTCCCAGACGTCAGTTATCAGTTGCTTTAGGCTACTTCCCACCTACATACATTGAATTATAAAGTATTTCAATTATTTAAGAAAACTTCTAGTTCTGTGTGTATACAACAGCCAAAGCTTTTCTATCCATCAGATGTTTTTATTATAAATGAAACTAAAGAGTGTTATCTCTATAATATAGAAAGACTTTTGAAACATAATTAGATTTCAATGGATTTGCAAAATAATCAAATTTTAAATCAAACTCTACTGATGTACAAAACTCCTTTCCATTTTAAGTATATAAGCAAAAATATGCATGTATTTCATTAAGGTAAATATTTTTTTAATTCACCTTAAAGAAAAAAAAACCCATCTATCACTTTCTTTATAGGATGTCCCTATAAGCGCTAAGCAATTTTGAAAAATATCCAAAAACATTGTTTCACCTTAAAGTATAAGCTTATTTGAATGCTAATCAAACTTCACATAATGTTCACTTTTAAGAAGCACCCATAATCTTTGGATCTAACAAAGTTTTTATTTAGTTATTTATTAAGCAAATATTATAGTCTAAGTTTTTAAAAAATTATAAACTTTTTAAGCAAGTATTAGATTAATGAAAATATACCAATTCCTCAACTAAGAAACTTCATTTTTACTGTAACATAGAATAGGAAATTGGGGGGAAAGTGTTTCCTTAAAAAAAGCATAAAAAATGTTCCAGATATTAATAATGAAGTAATTTACAAAACATTTTTATATTTTCCATCTGCTTTATCACATTAAGACAAGTTATATCATATAAAGTATAACAATATAACATATAATATATACATACATACCGTGTCCTGCTTTGGAATTTGAACTAAAACAGAAAGAAGCTGCTCTGTATCAAGAAATCTTGATATAACTAAAAAAAAAAAAAAAAGTGCATTTAAACTTTGTGTTAGAGTTCAAAATATAAAATATGTAAAGTGTTATCCTCAAATAATAAAATAGAACAGTTCTACTGATAAACATTACTTATTTTAATCATCTTTATCTATCTTACATATGCCAGGAATAAGACAATGAATTCTGTCTTTTCTTAATTTTATTAGTTATAATCTATCTTCAAAATCTGACACTGTTGATCACTCTTTCCTTCTAAAACTATATTTCTCTGTTTTAGATGTTATTTTCTTCCCACCTTTTTGATGTGTAACTTTTTTCCCTCCACACAGGGAGCCCAATGTGGGACTTGATCCTGGGATCCCAGGATCACAACGTGAGCCTAAGGCAGACGAACTGTATTACACAGAATGCTAGGTAGAGGTAAACCAAAAAGATGGTACTATGAACAAGAAAAGGATTACAATTAAAAATGTCCTCTTTGTGGGGCACCTGGCTCAGTCGGAGGAGCATGCAACTCTTGATCAGGTTTTTGAGTTTGAGTCCCAAGTTGGGTGTAGACATTACTAAAAAAAAAATAATTTTAAAAAAATTGCCTCAAAAAAATATATATATCACCTCTTTGTAGCTTTCCCAATGCCTTCTAGATTCTCATGTACCACTTCAGTTTACACTACCAGAACAGGTGGAATGGCTGGAAGACCGTAGGTATAAAAGATTAAGCTGCTAGCAACCAGGAATTGGACTAGGAGCAGTGCATATCTACTGTTTTTCCACCTATAGATTTAGAAGAGAACTGTACTACTATGCAAGTGAACAAACAGCCAGGTGCCAAAGGCAATTCTCTTACCTCATGTGATGGGAGTTGAATTATGTCCCCCCAAAAGATTTTGAAGTTCTAAACCCTGATATTCGACCTTATTTGGAAATTGGATTTTTGCAGATGTAATCAAGTTAAGATAATGGTATCAGGATGAGCCTTAATCCAATATGACTAGTATTCTTATAAAAAGACAATGTATTTTTTTAATAATTCGTATTCATAAAATTAGATGATATTCATTTACCTGACTGAAGTCCGAAAAAGAGTTCCCCATCTTGAAGTAGTTCTTGAACACAATCTAATCTCATGTTAATGGTTTCAATATCAACTAGAGGTTCTAATATATTAGAACGAAGTCTTCTACTTCCTCCAGGAGTCTTAGTATAATTTAAAACACCAAAGAGCGTATGATTATTCCTTTGAAAACACAAATTAGGAAAATTTCATTAAGTATACAAGGGAAAATCCAAAAGAATTACCATTTCACATTCTAAATAATCCTGTAATCTATAGTAGTGATTCTCAAACTTTAATGTGCATACAAATCACACACGGAATTCTAAGTCTGAGATGAGTTAAGTCTGAGATAAGGCCTGAGAATATATATTTCGAATATGCTTCCAAGTATGCTATCAATGAATAATGCCTTAATTAGCAAGGGATAGACAATATCTTCTAGCATTTACTTCATGACTTTTTTCATGAGAATATTCAGGCAAATATAAAATGTTCTGGTCCTTGGCATTCCCTTAATAATAGCAAGATATCAGTAATATATTCTTAAGGGGGAACAGAGCTTTCAGATTGAAAAAAAATGAGTATTTTTTTTTTTAGACTTTATTTATTTATTCATGAGAAAGGCAGAGACAAAGGCAGAGGGAGAAGCAGGCTCCATGCAGGGAGCGCAACGTGGGACTTGATCCCAGGACTCCAGGATCACGCCCTGGGTTGAAGGCAGGCGCTAAACTGCTGAGCCACCCAGGGATCCCAAAAAATGAGTATTTAATAGAATCACTTTGCTCTAATTTAAGAAGTTAGAGAATTATAAATAAAAGAGAAAAAAATCATTTCAAATACAGAAAGTATTAAACAGGACTGTACAGAGAATGACCAGGAGGATTGCTTTAGTTAAGTTGGTTGAGAAAGACCTGTATGTGCATTTCACAGTTTAATTCAAAAGGTATGCAAAGATGATGATGGGATGCAGATGATATTGACAACGATGGTGAGAATAGGAAACAGACATTGAACACTAAGTATGTCCCAGGCAGTGTTCTAAGCACTTTACATATATAAACTTATTTAATTAAAATAACCACAGTGTGAGGTAGATGCTATATTTAACCACATTTTACAAGGGAAAGAACTGAAGTAATGAAATAATATGTCCAAAGTTTCCTAAATAACAAGAAGAGAGTTATCAGTTAAAAAGGGCCAAGCAGGGGCAGCCCCGGTAGCTCAGCAGTTTAGCACCGCCTTTGGCCCAGGGGGTGATCCTGGAGACAGGGATCAAGTCCCACATCGGGCTCCCTGCATGGAGTCTACTTCTCCCTCTGCCTGTGTCTCTGCATGTCTCCGTCTCTCTGTGTGTCTCTCATGAATAGATAAAAATAAAATATTTTAAATACATAAATAAAAATAAAAAATATAAAAAGTCCTTATCTGCTAAAAAAAAAGGGGGGGGGGCGAGCAAGCAGAACAGTAATTTAAGCCATGGAAGCCTTTCTGGATTATTGTTGGTAGAACTTTGCAAGTGAAAGAAAATGGAGGAAGATGAAGAAGTTGATAGTGGCCAGGACACAGAAGTCCTTGGAGGCCATGGTAAAGATTCTGGATTCTATTCTAAATGTAATGGGAGCCACTGTAAGATTTTCAGCAGCAGAGTTCTAAGATCTGATTCCTAGTTTAAAAGGATCACAGTCTGCCCACTAGGTGAAGAATAGACTAAGTGTAGAAAAGTAAAAAAAGAAGGCAGAGAAATAAGTTAGGGGTTACTATAGTAGTCTAGGCCAAAATTATGGAGATAGTGGTTTCAGCTACAGCCTTGGAAATGATAAGTTGTGTCCAGAATCGGTATGTATTTCAAAGATTGAATCAAGGGGATCTGCTAGTGGACTGAATCTGGATTGAGAGAGGGTAGAAAACAAGAATGAGTCTTAGCCATCAGGCTAGCAGCTTTTTTGGTATATCAATTTATTTCTTTTTTTTAAAATAAACTTTACCCCCAACACAGGGCTCAAGCTCACAACCTTGAGACCAGGAGTGATATTCTCTACTGACTGAACCAGCCAGGTGCCCCTGGTATATCAAATTAAACAAATGTCCAGACAACTACTCAAATCAAGTCCTGTCCAGAGGCAAGGGTGGCATCATTACAGGCATTTACTTTTTGAGAACTGGACTTCTGTAGGAACAAAGGAAGTGAGCAACACACCCAAACCTGCCATTTGCTATAGAAATCAAAGGGTGAAACTGCTCTGAACAGGTGACAAGTCTACAGAAGCGTTAGAGCTATTCAGATAGTTCAGCAGGTATAATACCCATCTTTTAACCTAATACGCTTTGGTTCAAGTCTGTGAAAAGACTTCTCAATTACTCCTTTTCAACTATAAATGAACTCCTAGAGGTCAAATATCCTATTATTTAATATAGAGCAGGAATTCAAGCAATATTTGACAATAATAATGATAAATAATGAGGAACTATGAAATGTGACAAAATATAAAACACTCTGTAATAATTACCAACCTTGGTTATTGACTTTCTATGTTACTCTATGGTATTACAACATAGAAAGCAAATGACAGAGTAATTTTTCCAGATAATATTAATCCTTTTTAAGTAGCAAGAAGAAAAAATATTACTTATTCACTAAGCTGAAAGGGAATAATAACTCCAATTAACTACAAATTCTTTAATGTTGTAATTTTAGACCATCATTAGTCAATGGAACTGCAAGGGAACTGAGGCCACTATACTGATAGATAACAAAGTATTATACACAGTACTACTCTTACTCAAAGTAGTATCAACAGTACCTATACTTAAACTGCTCTTGATGGTTAGAGTATAAATAATTCGCAAAATTAGATAGCCTATGTTTCTAAGTTCGCAACAGCAAATAATGTCTGGCAATTTTACATAATGGAAAGTGAAGCTAAGATAGGAATATACAAATAGAGATTTTTAAACAACTTTGGTTTTAAATTTGTACTGATAAAATTTGTTAAACATTTTAAGCTTATCCCTTTCATTGATATCTAATGTTATATTTAATTACCAAAAGATGATATATAACTACTCTAAGCTTGCTTATTCCCAACTTGCACTTTACCCATGAGTAGTACTAAATAGCTTCAGCTTCCTTGCACATACCATGTTGTTATATTGAAAATCCTGCTTTCAAGATTTGATTTTTCATGGTCTCACTACCTTTTCTACTTCATCTGGATAACTTCTATTCATATTTCAAAACTTGCACCCCAGGTTTTATCTCCTCTAGACAGCCTTTCCTTTACCCTTAACCCAAGCCCAATCAACTCTCTTTCTGCTATTGATCCCACCATTTTTATGCAAATGTTATCACCAAACTTAGTACATGTTAATAATACTGTCTACGTGTCTCCTCCTCTAGACTGTAATTCATCAAGGAGAAAAACCATGGCTCATTAATTCTCCATACCAAACCAAATCCACATTAATGAATTCCTGCCTCACCATCACCATGTTGATTGCATTATTTTCTACTAACATTTTAATTCTAGTTTAAGTACCTCACTATGAAATCTATAAACACCGTGTGTGTCTGTCTGTGCCTCTCTCTCCCTCTTTCTTTCTCTGTCTCACGCTCACCATCAATATTCCTGGTACTCTACCTAAAGTTAATAATAAACCCATAAAACCAGCAATCTAGTCATACACCACAGACCAAATTGATTTAAGTATTTTTACCTTTTCAAATAATATAGCCACTTAAATTTCCTGTACTTGATGCTTTTAAGGCTGGTTATTCCAATTTTGTGGTAATCTGGATACAATATCTTCTTATTGTGGTAAAACACACATAACATAAATTTACCATTTTAAGCACACAATTCAGTGTTGTTAGATACACCTGCAATATTATACAACCACTGCCACTACCCATTTCCAAAACTTTTTCAACATCCCAAGCAGAAACTCTGAATCCACCAAACAGTAACTACCCACTGTCTGCTGTTCTATGTCTCTGATTATTTTTGTCTACTTTGTCTCTATAAATTTGTCTAGTATAAATATCTAAATGGAATTATAAAATATTTTTCCTTTCGAGTTTTGGCTTATTCCATATATCTCAGGGCATATATTAGAATTTCACTCATTTTTAAGGTTAAATGATATTCTGTTAGTCACTATGTGTATACCCTATTTTGTTTATCTAGTCAGCACTCATGAATAGACATCTGGTTTATTTCCACTTTTTGGCTACTGTGAATAATATTGCTATGAACATTTGTGTGCAAGTATCTCTTTGAGTCTCTGCTTTCAATTCTTTTTGGTATGTACCTAGAAGTAGAATGCCAAATCATATGGTAATTCTATGTTTAACTTTTTTTGAGGAATCATCATACTGTTTCCCAAAATACTGTA
The DNA here is from genome assembly GCF_048418805.1 of Vulpes vulpes. Classification (NCBI taxonomy): domain Eukaryota; kingdom Metazoa; phylum Chordata; class Mammalia; order Carnivora; family Canidae; genus Vulpes; species Vulpes vulpes. Next base: position 145,650,443 of record NC_132782.1, read on the forward strand.
CCAATTTACATTTGCATAATAAACGTACCAGGGTTCCAATTTCTCCACATCTTTGCCAACACTTATTTTCCGCTTATTTGATAATAACCACCTTCATAAGTGTGAAGTAGTAATTGTGGTTTTGATTTGCATTTCCCTAATGACTAGTGATGCTTATTATCTTCTCCTGTGCTTGTTGGTCATTTGTATATTTCTTTGGAGAAATGTCCATTCAATCCTTTGCCTAGTTTTGAAACGGATTGTTTGTTTTTTGTTGTTTCACACAAGCATCTTTTTATTTTTTATTTTTTTTTTTTATTTTTTATTTTTTTTTTTTTACAAGCATCTTTTTAAAATCTGACTTTAGTGAAACATCTGAGCAGTTCAGGAACAATGGTACAATGATTAAAGGTCTGTTTATTCAATATTTCTACATCAAACAATTTAAAGAAATGTAAAGTAGCCATTCATAGAAAAATAGGACATAATAAAATACATTTTTACATTTTATAAGAAAAAAATTAGATGATCTTACCTACAGTCTTGATTATTAATTAGTAATTCAAGGTTCTGGGCTGATGATGAATCTATCATGGCTGTCTGTTCACTACCCTGGAAACAAATCTTCAGCGATTTTGGTGCATAAACTGAATTTTGAATAAATTCAACATATTTTAATAAAGCTGCAACAGCTGCAAGGCAGTAATACCTGTAAGGTGACCAATGACACATCACTATAAATGTTTAGAATAAATAAAAACTATTGCTATGCAAGGAAACATTTATTTCACCTCATTATTAGGAAAATTATAAATACTTGCATAGCATTGCTTAAATTCAAACGGAAAAAGCACACCAAGTGCTCTTTATTTTTTAAAGCTAGCTACACAACTTCTAAAACATAAAAGTTGATAGCTTTCTGAAGTCTGACACTTAAGGACTCCAATAAAGAATTGTGTTAGAAGACAATTTTCAATGGTAATTTGTGTCAATGTACTGTTCTAAGAATTCAAATAATGTTGAAAAGGTCTGAGAGTTAGGAGGTTCCTAGGTATAGAAAACTGTGTTATGGTCCTGGTAAGCATAGTCACTGTGATTAACAAAATAAACAACTAGTCCAACCTGGTTCAATAAAGTATCTATTTCATACTTTCTAAAACATATCCTTTCTAAAAGTATCATTCCCTGTCTTAGCTGAATCTCTTAGGAGTACACGCATGAAGTTACAGGGCCACAGCTCTGTGTTTCACGTTTCTAGGTTACTGTAGTTTCTAGGTTACTCCAAAGTAAAGTAAGCAGCAACCATAATACAACAGACAATGTCCAATCTGGAAAAATGCTATATAAATTAAGCTGGCAAAATATTCCATGCATGTGAATTTTAGTTAACTATATCACTATTTCACTAATTACTGAGTGTGTATTATGAGCCAGGCACTTTTCTAGAGATACAGCAGAGAACAAAACAGACAAAAGACCTTGCCCTCATGGAACTCACACTACTGATGTATTACTTTCCTTACATCATAACTTACTTGGACTGGACCTCCATTAGGACAGTGCTGAATTCTGTTATGCATAACTGTTCAATGTACTCTAGTCCTTTTGTTTCATTGAAGTATTTCCTTTGGATAGTAGTAAAATTAACATTCTGAAAGAAGTTTTAATTTCAAAATAAATTTTAAGTTTCATGAAGTTGCCCAAAATTGCTTTCTTAAACACATGCAGGTACATGGGTAGATGGCTTCAATATCATATAAAGTTTATTTTTTATTATTTATTGTTTTCCAGAGTTAAATAGGATATTTTCTTAATGATTTATAAGAAGAGCATGATTATCTGTGTGCTAAATGAATTAGTAGATTGGTTAAGCCAATAAATAGGATGAGTAAAATTAGTATAGGAGCTCATGTTCGTCCTTTTTGGTTATGGATAGTTAATATTTGCTTTGATGTTAGTTGAATTAGTCATTGTTGGATGGAGATGAGATGATTATTGATTAGACGGTTAGGTAAGTGAAACAGAATACTTGGAAATATAACAATTAAGATTACAACAGAGAATCTATAGCAGTCTACAGCTCTTATTAGACCATATCCACATGACATTTAAATGAATATGGTAGGTATGATCATAAAGAATAAACATGACCATCTTTGCTTTCAACTAATTTTATTTTACAGCAACATCACTACCCAGATTTTACATTTGGTCTTACATATTCTATCATAATTGAGATAGATTCTTTCAATGTATTAGTTGCAGAGGAAGAAAACATCAATTCCAGCTACCAAATCTATGAGACGCTATATACATGAGGTAAATTTATTTAGAATAAAAGAATGGAACTTTTTTTAAAAGAGTACAGAAAAAAGCATGAAGTTATAGAGTAAAAGGTTTACCGACTCTGAATAAAAAGAGTACATAAGAAAATATAACACTGGACTATGAAAGAGTTATAAGAAAAAAAACTCATGAGGAGATAGGGAATTTGTTATGCAGCAAGATTGTTTTAGGTTAACTCAATCTCCACAGTAACTCTATGACATAAGTCTTGTATTAACTACAATTTCCTTACAAGTAAAATTCCAAAAAGTCAAGTAGCTTTTCTAACATCATACATTTAATATGTGCCAGAGGTGAGACTTGAATTTAGATTTCTCTGACTACAAAGCCCTTTCACTAAATAGTGCTTCTCTTTTAATGAAGGTTTTTTTATGGTAAGTATGGTAATATGATAATAATAGTAACACTGGTTTTTCCCTATACGACTTTTTCCCTATAAGACTTTTACTCCAAATACTTTGATAGCTCTGTTTCTCACTTCCTTTTAGGACTTTGCCCAAAAGTAACCTTATCAATGAGGTCACTTGTCTAATTAAATACCAATTCTCTAGAAGGAAATTACTTTCCCTATTTTATAGATTAAAAAAAAACTAAAGTAACTTAACTTGCACAAGACCACTTAGAATCAAGATCTGAAACAAGCAGTCTGACTCCTGTATTCTTAAGTACCATGCCACACTGCCCTACATCTCAAGTGAAGTGGATAGATGCTGTTTTTGCCTTTGAAGGACTCATCTATTTTACATTCCATGTGGTTTTGGTAGAACTGTCCATTACAGTGCTTTGTGCTCCACAGAAAGCAAAAGACCAGGGATTAATTAATCATATTGCTTCTAAAAAAAATCATATTGCTTCTACCCTGAGAAATAGTGATTAGTCTAACATGTAGAAATACGAACAAAGCAAGGCCCACCGGGGTTCTTCCCTAGAATTTATATGTGGATTGGATACTGGAAGAAAGAATGTATTTTTCCTCTGAATTAACTAAACTGAGATGATATTAATCTGTAGCCATCATAATCATCTTAAACCTCACAGAAGTAATCTACCTAACAATTAAAAAAAAAAAAAAAGATGGGGATGGGGATGAGAGTAGGGATAAGATTTATCCAACCATTTGGCTTCTCAGTTACATAAACCAATAAATTTTTCTTTTTTTCTTTTTTTTAACTTAAAACATAAAAAAGGCAGTATATAAGAGACCTGTATAATAGAAACAGATTGACAATAAGGGCCACGTCTGGCAAAAGTCAAAGACAGCTGACCTACAAAGGATCTCTAAGAGCACGACAATAAATCTTGTATGATTGCAGATGCTGAATATATTAAGACTAAAGAACTATAAAAAAATATACTAAGAATAAAGAATAAAGAATCATTGGATTTTAAATCTCAGCTTGATGTCAAATGTGTTAAAGATAAGGCTACAAACATAAGATAGTATATTCTGAAAATAATTTGCACTCTTCAAGCGTTATTCCAACTGCAATGCTTCCTACTTGGTTCAGAACTACAGCCCCCATTCCACAAACATTTGCTAAAGGAAAGAAATAAACTGCATGCTGGAAAACCTCTCACTTACAGGGAGTGCATCCATAAGATAAAGTTCCAGGGCACTTCCTTGGCACAGTCCCACAGGTGGAGGCTTAGAGCAGCAGGCTAACTACATGCTACATGCTACCAGGGGAAGCTAAAACAATTCTGTACTATAGATCAAATTCTCTAAAATAAAAAGCACTTGCTGATAGTGCTATCCCCTAGAATACGAACTTCGATTTCAACTAGTCTGGCAGCACAATAACTAGTTTCCACACAGCTATACCTAAGGGAATCTATTTTTTCTCTAAGGGTCTGCCTTGAGTATACTCTGAGAAGCCTCCTTTATTATCTGAAACAGTTTCCCTTTTGTTTAAAGTAGGGCAAGGATACCAAATCAAGTAAGTGGATGCCCTGTCATTTTTATTTTATGTATTAATAGTCCATTAGCTTAGGACTTGTATTTAATCAGTACTTTAGGATAAGTATAAAGTCATTCACGTTATTTTTCTCTAGAATGCTATTACAGAATGGATTTTAAATCAAGATTTGAATGTTACTATTGAGAATAAAAATCACTTACCTTGAAATTTTCTGTGATCAGAGTAAACAACTTAGTTGAATTCCCCACAACACAAGCAGTATTTGACATTATTATTTCCAAAGGTGATAAAATTTTGAGTTTAGTGATCACCTAAAATCATTTGAATAAATAATTTCTTAAATGTAAGCTTAGGATTCTCTAAAACCAAGCAAGTGGCATATTTTTCTGAGAGGTAAGTACTTAAAATTAATTCACAGATACACAAAATTACAACTGTTCTAATTATAGATGTCAGTTAAAAATATTTTTAATAATGATATATTAAACATATTCTACAGGTATATATAAAGATATATATCATATATATAAAATATCATAAACATAGGTTATATTTTACCTCAAAATTATTTGCTTTAAGATCAAAAATTAATTTGAACTTATCAGATACATATTCCTAAAACAAGATGTTTTAAAATAAAATCTATTTGGTATCTTGTCCATCTCCATAAAAAAATACATTCAATACTATGACTATGATCAATATGATCACACTGGTATAGCTTAAAAGTTGAACAGTATAGAAACAGAGATGAGAAACACATATTTTACAACTTACTCCTTTCACAGTATAACTGCATTTTTTGTAACTATCCCAGACACAGAAATTCTTAGCCAATTTGCCAAATATTTCTGTTTTTAAAAAAGCTTTTTTCCTATTTTTTAAAAACTGCATAAAAATGTGAAATACCCAGAGATAAAGTTAGCATGCAGTACTAGTATCATGTAGGTTGTTAGGTATGTTAAAAAAATTAATTATTAGATAGAAAAGTAACTCTATGTACTGAGAAACCATAAAAAGGAATTAGAAAAAAGGAAAAAACAATAAAATGCTACAAATAACATAGTATATATTTTTAATAATAGAAATTGGGTCAAATAACTTTTTAAAATACAGAGATTTGAAGATTACCTCCATTTTTGTAATTGACAAAAATTCCCATGACAATAGGCCAGTGGCCCAAATTAATGCTAAGTGATAGGCAGTAAAAGCAAGAAGTTGTTAAATTATGACTGCCCTAAAAGATCAGGTTCCCTGAACTCTGGAAAACAAAATTCTAATACTGTTCAGGGGAAACAACCCTTTGGCAATAGCATTAATATATAATCTTTGGAATGAGTCCAAGAATTATTAATTTGAAGATGTTAATTTTAGAAACTAACAGTAATCTGAAATATTCATATTAACAGCAAAGCATATTATTTTTAGGACAAAATACATTCAAAAAATTAAAATCCAATGTAAAACAATTTTATTTCAGAGCAGCCTACATTGGTGCAATTGTGATTAATCTTTATTCCACAAAAAAGTAGACTAATTAGGAAAGCAGTGACTTGAAAATCACATAGTGCTCACTCAATCATTTTCTAAGAGTATAAATACTTACCTTTGCATACGTTGTGTTATCTGCAAACTGAGATAATATAATTTGTGGGCTTCTTAAATCAATACTTGCCATTCCGATTTCACCTCTGGCATGTCCTCTACCTTCTACAACAGCTACAATAACTGATGGGGAGTGTGTTGAAACTGCAGATGATGATGTAGCTGTTAAAATTTTTTTAAAAAGAAAATGTATAAACATTAATAACAGTATGTTTTCACATTTTCTTATAAGATCTCAAAACACCAAGTTTAGGACATGACTCTCACATATCCAAGGAAATAATCTTTTTCCTTAATAAAAAAAAAAAAAACCTTTTCATATCCAGACCAAATAAAAATGTTAATTCTCAAAAGCATTTTGCCAAAACTTCACCTCAAAATTAGAAATGACTTATACATTGTCCTATTTTGCATTTTATTGGAATGGAGTTATGAAGGAACACTGAATTTGGGATCAGAAAGCCTAGATTATTTATCCTTCTCTATCATCTAAAAGCTGTATCAATTTGAGCAAATTACTTCATAATAAATAATCAAAAATCACAAAATGTAGTTACTGCCCTGCCTAATTCAATGGGATTATATGCATTTTATAAAGAATAAAATATTATAACTATAAACTCCAATTAGATGTAATTATATGTGTAATGTTGGTTACTTTTTCAATGTGCCAAGAATGTTCTAAATTCTTTATTTGGATTAATTCATTTAATTGTCACAATTCTAGGGGGCTTTGGGTGGTTCAGTCAGCTAAGAATCTGCCTTCAACTCAGGTCATGATCCCAAGGTCCTGGGATCAAGTCCCACATCAGGCTTTCTGCTCAGTGGGGAGTCTGCTTCTCCCTCTCCCTCTGCCTGCTGCTCTGCCTACTTGTGTTCTCTCTCTCTGTCAAATAAATAAGTCTTTTAAAAAACTGTCACAATTTTATCATATATATATCGTTATTTATTCCATTTACCTATAAGGAGATTGAAGCATGGATGGTACTAGTAAAGTCAGACTTTGCACACGCGCAGCCTGAGTCCAGATCTGCTCCTCCTAACCTTTACATATTATTACTGATTTTGAGATCTGTACCGATAAGTTGTAACCTTTACAAAACTAACCATTTATTCATCTTTAAAGTGGAAATACCAAACTTTTTTCACAAAGTTGTTGTAAGAATTATATGCAATAATATAGACGGGGTTTTTTGTAAAGTATATGAAATTATTTAAATATGAGACATTATTCATGGATGAAAAAAATGTCAGACTAAAAATATGTAAAATTTTATTGTCCAAAAGCAAACATAATTTTGATATCCTTGACAATCTTTCAACAGAAGCCATTTCCTCTCTTTTTTTCTCCTTGACCTAGATTTTTTTCTACTCTTCTAATACCTACAAAATTATACACTTACATAATCTTAGTAGTCAATTTAAGAGTTCATTTAAAAATTTATTATGTCTAGATCTATAAACTCTTGGCCATAAAAGCCATCTTATTTATACATTATAACTGAGTTTATATTAGATCTATGAAGTCAGTTTAAGTTCTGCAATAGAATAAGGCCTTTCTATTTTTAATTGGAAAATAAATACCAAGTTCCAGTGGAAATTCAGTACACTCAGAAGACATCTCCATTAAACTTCTAAAGGAACACTTATACTGTTATCTCTGTTGTAAGTAATGATATAATGAGCATCCTAGTGCCTAAAGCTTCTTTGTGGGTCTATTATTTCCTTAAAGTGGATCCTTAGAAGTCAATTACTGGAACAAAGGAAAACCACCATCTGTTAAGGATCTCATATATATTGCCAAATTTCTTTCAGAATTCTACCAATTTTTTTAAAGCTTATTTTAGTAATCTCTACATCCAACATGGGGCACAAACCCATGATGAGGTTAAGAGACACATGTCTATTCACTGAGCTAGCCAGGTGCCCATATACCAAGTCTATTTTTTCCAATTTTTGATACATCAGCAGTATATGGGAAAAACCAATTTTATTGTATGTTTACCCTTACTGCCTTCTGAAATGTATTATATTATTATTACTGAGTAATTTAAAGTACTGACACTTAAATTCGTATTTTTGAAAATTACTATCAAAATTGAACATAACTTAGTATATGCATTTGTTTTCTATATTTCCTTTTGAGACGTCTATGTGTTTTTATATAGGTTTTTACTAAATCTTAATTTTTCCATCTGTTTATAAAAATTTTGTAAATCAATGAAAATGATTTGTAGTTGCTACCAATCTTGATCTGATATCTTAAACACTTTTGCTTTTGTACGATCTTCTTCCTTTATAATTTCTTCCATTGCTTTTCTGCCATGAAACTTCTCTTTCACTGAGCTACTTGATATGCATTGCTATTCTAATTTTTTAAGCTGTTTTGTTCACTTTGATCTTTTGTAGAGAACTCTGAGCAATACCTTTAGTTGTCCATCACATCTGGAATGAAGTAGTACGGTACCAGAAATACAGATTTAGACTCATTCATACGTAGTTGGTAATGCTCTAGCTGGATAGTTAGGGACTAGGAAGAAATAAGGGTGGAAGAGAGTAACAAGAAAAACTAGGGAAAAAGTATGCAGATGGACCCTCTCTGAATGGGCATAAACTTTTAAAATATTTGTGTCTCATACAAATGCCTACTAAAGGGCATCTACTATAGAGGAGACCCTTGATAATCAGGTAGACAAAAATGATACACTCTGTGGATGTCAATTAGCCTCTTATCTCAACAACCCCAGGCATCTTTAATAGGCCTAAGAATAAAGCAGCCATGGTGGCAAGGATATGCATGGCTCAACATCATGAACTTCCTCTTACCAAGGCCAACCAGGTCAATCACACTGTGGGTACCTAACCTGCCAAAAGCAGAGATGAACATTAAATGCCCCATATAGCACCACTTCGAAGGGAGACAGTAGACTAACCTTTGTCTGGCAAATCTGCACCCTCTGCCATTTAATAGGTTCAATTTCACTTTCTCCAAGGAAATCTATACCCCAGACTTGGGAGATGAATCCTGAAAAAGTATTGCTTTTTCATACTTGCTTCCAATTCCAAGTATGATCCCTTGGGCCCCTCCTCAGCTATACGGTAAGCTATAAGCTTTCTTATATCCTATAGTGATTCTTTTATCATAGTTTAGTAATTCTTTATATTAAACCTCCCTTGTTTAAATCACTATATAGTTCTACCTTCCAATTAGATCCATACTGCTATAGTCTCTGCCTTCATGGAGTTTACAGCACAGCAAAGAGGAAAGACAATTAAAATACCAATATTATTAGTAAAATGCAAAGTGAAATGGGAGCACGTAGCAGTGAGACTCAACCTAGACTTGCAGGATAACAGAAAGCTTTCTGAAAGGAGTGACACTTAAGCTTAGTCTTGGGGAATAAATAAGAATTGACTGTATGAAGAGGGGAAGAAAGAATTCCTAAGCATAGGAAATACCACGTACAAAGGCCTGAGGGTAAAAGTTTAGAAGTCAAAAATTTTTTGAATATATATCATATAGGGCAGCCCAGGTGGCTCAGTGGTTTAGCGCCACCTTCAGCCCAGGGTGTGATCCTGGAGACCCAGGATGGAGTCTCACATCAGGCTCCCTGCACGGAGCCTGCTTCTCCCTCTGCCTGTGTCTCTACCTCCCTCTCTTTCTGTGTCTCCCATGAATAAATGAAATCTTTAAAAATATATATATATATGTGTGTGATATATATATCATATAAACACTAACCTAAAGAAAAGGAATCGCTATATTAATAGCAGACAAACTTTAAGGCAAAAAGTTTATTTAGAGATGAAGAGAGTCATTTCATACTACAATAAAACAATGCTAAATTTTTCGGCTCCTATAAAATAGCTTCAAAATAAGCAAAACGGGATCCCTGAGTGGCTCAGCGGTTTGGCGCCTACCTTTGGCCCAGGGTGTGATCCTGGGGTCCCGGGATCAAATCCCACATTGGGCTTCCTGCGTGGAGCCTGCTTCTCTCTCTCTCTCTCTCTCTCTCTCTCATGAATAAATAAAAAAATCTTTAAAAAAATAAGCAAAACAAAAGATTAATAGAACTACTTAGAGACATAGGTCCACAATCATAATGAGAGATCTTAATATATCTCTACAAAAAGTCTCTAGTCATACAGACTTCAACAACATGATTAAAGAAATGACCTAATAGGGTACCTAGCTGGCTCAGGGGATAGATAATGTGACTCTTAATCTCAGAGTGATGAGTTTAAGTCCCACACTGGGTGTAGAGTTTATTAAAAAAAAAAAAAGACCTAATAGACATATATAAAACACAATTGTAAGATACTTATAAGTGAAGACAGAACCGTTACTAAAAATGTATAAAATGAAGAACTTCTGTTCATCAAAAAAATCATAAAAAAGGAGAAAGACAAGCCACAAACCTAGAGAAGATATACACAATATATGTACTCATCAGAATATATATTCAGAACATGTATTCTAAATATAAAGAATTCTACAAATCCAGAAAAATAAGCCAAAGAAAAATAGTAAAATACACCAAGTCATTTCACAGGAAAGAAAGAAGAAAGAAAGAAAGAAAGAAAGAAAGAAAGAAAGAAAGAAAGAAAGAAAGAAAGAAAGAAAGAAGAAAGAAAGAAAAAGAAAAAAGAAAGAAAGAAAGAAAGAAAGAAAGAAAGAAAGAAAGAAGAAAGAAAGCTAGCTATATAGTCAAAAAGCACACAAAAGATACTCAACCTCATTAATAACCATGAAAATGCAAAATCAGGCTACAGTTAGTATATTACAACTGTTAGACTGGTAAATATTAGGGAGTCTGACAATACCAAATATTGGAGAGGATGTAGATCAACAAGAACTCTCACACGTTGCTAGTAATATTATATACTGGTAGAAGTACTTAGAAAAACAATAGATCATTATTATCTTGTAAATGTATACATTCACATATTTTGTATCCAAGAAATTCCACTGCATGTACCTTAGAGAATACTTACACATGAAGACCTATTTCATCCCTTTTCCCAAGAAAATCTAGTAGATTAGATAAAAACCAAAATTTAAGTATAAAAAAACCCTGCACAATAGTACTATCAGGATCAACTTCCAGATTTAAATAAATATCATGTATAAAAGGGAGAGTTTCCTCCCTTTTTTTTGTCAGAATAGTAAAATAATGTAGACCTGCACTTATTAACAAAAAATATCAGAAACTATGTAGCATTAACTTAACCTCAAATTATGGATATGGGTAAAATGAGGTATTTTTCTTTCAGTCATCTGTATCAGCTACAAATACCTTCAAATGAACTTAACGACCCTAATTAATAATTTACAAACCTTAAAATTTTCAAAAGGTCATCTAGGTCAACATTCCACTCATTCTCATTTTACCTGAATATCCCATTTGTGGTGTCCAACTTTTATAACCTGATCTCTGAGGATTCCCAGCAAACAATGGTGTTTTTAGTATTTGAGGATAATTACTATCTCGTGCAGAAGATGAGCTTGTACCAAAAGTAATATCTGATGCAAATGTGTTTTCTGCATTAGATCTTTTGTTTCCAAAGTATGAACCTAAATTCAGAAAATTAAATATCAGTTACTAAAGATTCAGAATTATGCAATAATGTTTTTAATCACTGTAATTTATATCATGTTCACTTTCTATAAAACTTTACCTGATGACTTTTAAAAACACAGCAAATTATGACAAATTTAATGGCATTGTTGATAAATAGACTTGTACTAAAATATAAGGAAAAGTGCTTGTTAACATGCTTCTACAAGCTGAGACTACTCTTGGTAGAATCATAAACTAGCTCCTAACCTTTAAATATACCACGTAGGTTTACTTTGTAGAGCAATTACAAGAACTCTTTTCCTCGTTTAACTTGATGAAACTCCCTCCTTCCATGCAAATGGTATAAAAAAGAGTTTTAGATTCACTTGGATTCATTTCCTTATTTAATTTAGGCACTTTCCTATTGACATAATTTTACAGAATTGTCATAAAATTAGAAAGAATATACATAAACAGCCTAGTTTAATGTCTTGGCAAATAAACATTCTTAAAAATATATATTGGGGCTCTTCTCCTATTCCCCTTCACTTCCATGACAACTCTGATTCTCCTTAAACCATTTGCTTTTAGTTCACTTTGCCCGATTCTTTTTCCTGTCTGCCTCTGAACTGTTGGCTTCCCAGGGTTCCATACTTTTTCACCTTTTTTCTCAAATTAGCATTATACATCTTTCTGGGCATCTCATTTATTATATTGGTTTCTATTAATATCTACTTCTAATCATCTATACCCCTCATATATAGCCCTAACTTCTCTCTTAAACTGTAAAGCACAGTTTGGCAAACTTTTTAATAAAGGGCTGGATGGTAAATTTTTGGCTTTGTGGGCCATATCGTCTGTCATAATTATTCAACTCAGACACTATGTTGAGAAAGCAGCCATAGACGATAGTACATGAATAAGCAGCATGGCTGTGGTTCCATAAAACTTTACGTCCAGACACTGAAATCAGAATTTCACATAATTTCCACATGTCGCAAAACATTCTTTTACTTTTTCAGCCCTTTAAAAATGCAAGAACCATTCTTAAGCCTGTACCTGTGTTGTTTAATATAGTAGCTACCGACCACACGAGACTATTGAAGTTAAATAAAAAAATAACGAAAATTAAAAATTCTGTTCACCACACTAGCTACATTTTAAATGCTCAAAAGCCATGTTTGGCTGATGGCTACCATATTAACGCAGATATGAAATATTTCTATCATCACAGAAAATCCTACCAGTGTGGCTCCAGGTCCTTAGATCTATCTTTCGGATGTAAGCTTTATAGATTTCTCTCCAAAACTTTTAAATGTTCAAAAATGAACTCATCTTTCCCTCAAAACTTATTACCAGTACTGGCCTACTATTGTCACTTAAGTTTTAAAGTCAGGAATCATTTTTAATTCTTTAATCAATCCTCACACCCAATTAGAAGTCTAGTTAAAAAAAATTTTTTTAAAGGTTTTTTTGTTTTGTTTTTATTTTTTTTTTAATTCTTTAATTTTTTTTTTTTTTTTGTTTACGATAGTCAGAGAGAGAGAGAGAGAGAGGCAGAGACACAGGCAGAGGGAGAAGCAGGCTCCATGCACCGGGAGCCCAACGCGGGATTCGATCCCGGGTCTCCAGGATCGCGCCCTGGGCCAAAGGCCGGCGCCAAACCGCTGCGCCACCCAGGGATCCCAAAAAAATTTTTTTTTAATACCACTAAAATTTCCCTCCATCTCCACTCCTATTAGCCCATTTTAAGCGCATTATCCTCTTCAGGCCTGCAAGTCTCTCAATTGTTCTCCTTGATTCTAGTGTTATGCCTCTCTAATCCATTCTTCCCATCGTCACCAGTGATCTTTTCCGAAGAAATTTTCTTTCTCACCATTCCTCAGTGTCTCCCCATACCCATCCTGCGATAAAATCAAACTCCTTTATTCAGGTACCAGCAGCAACTGGACGACAGATTCAAACTAAGACACTCCAAGAAGTCTGATAAAAATTTGCAAAGGTGTGGACAGGGTGTAAGGATATCATTATAAAGAAGGTGTACAGAACCAGGACAGTGTGCTCCATTATGTAGACGTAAAGGAACAACGGAAGAGAGTGGTTACCAGGAACTAGGGACAGAAAGGGTTGTTTTCCTGTTCTCAGGTTACTTTTAGACTCTAAGCTCCTTCTGGAAACTTACTCATCTTACTTGCCCTCCAATTTCCTTGACCTTCCTTTAACTGTATCTTATCGTCTTCCTTCCAACCTCAAACAGAGGAGTAACTTCCAAACCTGAATTTCTCCTAAGTTTCTCTTCTTAATCCAAAATCCATATACTCAATTGCCTCAGCGTGACCCCATGGATATCCTAGAGGTTCTTCACATTGAACATGTCCGTACACAACTCATTTTCCCTCTAAGTTGCCTCTCTTACAAAACCCACTTAATCTGGAAATAGTACTACCAACCGGCCAGTCACCAAAGCCAGAATTTGATGCAATAATTCACACATAAAATAATGAGAGGCATATAATAATGGTACAGACACAAGGGAAAAATAATTATTTAAAAGATAAAGATGGGCAGCCTGGGTGAGGCTCAGCTGTTGAGTGCCGCCTTCAGCCCAGGGCATGATCCTGGAGACCCAGCATCGAGTCCCACATCGGGCTCCCGGCATGGAACCTGCTTCTCCCTCTGCCTGTGTCTCTGTCTCTCTCTCTGTGTGTCTCTCATGAATAAGAAAAAAATAAATAAAATTAAAATAAATAAAAATAAAATAAAATATAAAATAAAATAAAATAAAATAAATAAAATAATAAATAAAATTAAATAAAATAAAATAAATAAAATAAAATAAAAGATGGGGGACACCCAGGTGGCTCAGTTTTAGCCCGCCTTCAGCCCAGGGTGTGATCCTGGAGACCCGGGATCGAGTCCCGCGTCGGGCTCCCTGCACGGAGCCTGCTTCTCCCTCTGCCTGTGTCTCTGCCTCTGTCTCTCTCTCTCTGTGTCTCATGAATAAATAAATAAAATCTTTAAAAATAAAAATAAAAACAATAAAAGATAAAGATAGGACCTAAAAGACAAAGACAGGACTTCTTAACTGGCTGGCTGTTGTGAGTTACCTGTTGAAGTCTTACAGGTCTCTAACTCAGGCAACAGGGTGGTGGAGGAAAAGAACCGGTTTAGGGGCTGGGGCTGGATTTACCCGTACAGGAAGCCAGGTGTGCACCGGCCTCCCGCCAGGTCTGAGGAGAGCGCCAAGTAGGAACCTGGCGCCTGGCGGGTCAGAGCCGTGGTCACAACCCACAAGTGGCCTAGAGAAAGAAACTCATCTCTAAGGCCAAAGCGCAACTTGGGAAGGGCGACAGGCGCGCAGGGCAGGTCTCTGGAGGGTAAGAGAGGAACAGGGCGGAGCGGCGTTCGGGAAGCCCGGAGCCGGGAGAACACCGGGACACGGGCGCCCCGGAAGCCAACGGCGGAGCGGCCCGTCACCTCCTCGGCTCCTCGGCCCGCCCCGCGCCGCGCGTGGGCACAGCCCGGAGTCCCGACGTCCCGACACGAAGGCGCCAGCCGAGCTGCGCGGGAGGACGAAGGACGCGCACGTTCAGGTGAGAGGCCCGCTCACGTGTCCTGCCGACCCCCGCCCCCCCGCCCCCCCCCACCCCCCGGAACCCCCCCCCCGCGCTCCTCGCCTGGCGCTGGCTGCGGGCGACACGGGCCGGGGCCGCGGGCGCTGCTGCTCGGGCCCGGGGGCGACGACGAGGACGAGGCCCGCACGCAGGGGCGGCTCCGAGGGGTCTCCCGGCGCCCACCGTCGGGGCCAGCGCCCGGGGGCCCCGCGCCGCCCAGGGCCGGGGAAGCCGCGGGGCCCGACGGCGAGCCTGAGGAGCCCTCGGGCCTCAGCATCCGCACCAAGCTGCCCAGGCAGAGGCCCGACATGTCGGAGCGCGCCCGCGCCCTCGCCCTCGCCCTCACCGGCCGCGCGGGCGTCGCCGCGGAAGGGCGGGAACGCAGTGCGCAGCCGCAGAGCCGGCAGAGCCCGGCGCGCAGGCGCAGCGGGTCCCAGCGTCGCCCCGCGCCCCGCCCCCCCGCCGCAGGCTGCGGCCCTGGGCTTCATGGGACATCGCTCTCCTCAATCTGCAAGGGTCACCTGATGGAATTCTTCAGAGCCCATCAAGGACCATCCACCTTGGGACACCAGTTATTCTCACAGCACTGTATTTTACCAAAAGTGTTTGGTGCCTTTTAGTATCTCCCACACACCCCCAAACACACTAAGCTTCTTGTTTAAATTTACGCAGTGTCCATCACTGGACACCCAACACCCATGACGGTGTAAACAAATTCAGTGTGCAGCTCACTTAGCTGCTCTTACAGGGAAACGCAGAAAGGAGCCATTGGCCTCCTACAGCTTAAGTATCAACAAGGCGGTTATTACAAGGTATTTCCCATTAAGCGTAGGACTGTATGCACAGCACCCTAAGGACCAAGTCAAGAACGGAGATCGCCCTCAGTTCCCAATTTCTCATATTGCAGGTACAAATTAATTACGAAGAGACTATACAAACCCAAACTCTGCAACAAAGGACCTTCAGGAAATTAAGTTGTGCCTACTTGTCTGGAGTATGGATAGTACCAACTTCAGAAAAGCTGGGACTGAGAAAGTACTATACTGTACACTACATATCAACCCTACTTCAATTTAAAAGACCTGAATTCATGCAATTGCTAAATTCTCAATATATGAGGTGTCTAGAAGAGCATGGTGACTGGATTCCTACATGATGACTACCCACATGATGTCTGGATTCCTCAAAACACCTTCAAAAAATTCAAATACCACTTACATAAGATTATGTTCAGGGCACCTGGGTGGCTCAGTCAAGCATCAGCCTTCAGCCCTTGTCATCATCTCCAGTAGAGCCCATGCTGCATCGGGCTCACTGCTCCTTGGGAAGCCTGCTGCTCCCTCTCCCTCCCTCCACCTGCTGTTCCCCCTGCTTGTGCACTCTGATAAATAAGATCTCTTAAAAATAAAAATAAGGTTATGTTCCATCATCCAATTCCAAACTTTCAGAAATAGTGCAATTCACCCTAAACTCTTTAAATCAGTGAACTATCAGAACAATGGTAGACATTTCAAGAATCTCACATAAGCATCTTTCAACAATGTTAAAATTTATCTTGGTGAGTGATGTCCAAGTGAACTCTACCCTCCCTGTGGGGTTTGAATTAACCACCCCAAGACCAATAGAGGCAGGACTACCAACTAAGCCAGCCAGGAGCCCCACTAATCATTATCCTTAAAACTACTAGTCATTGTCAACACGCTTGAGAAAATTTCGGCTTCTATTTCCAGAAAAATGTTCACCGAACTACTTTATTTTCACCAAAGAATGTAAAACTCTCAGAATACTTATACTCATTTTAGTCTTTTGAAAAAAAGACTCAAACAATGTTGTGGAAAACTATCAACTTCTATTTCCTTTAAAGGCTAACAATTCCCTTGGTACTTAACTGGTATATTCTGATATAAAACATTTTAAAAACAAGAAATGTAGTCTAGACTGCAGTCCTATTCTAAGATGGTGAAATGAATCATTAACTTAAATTAGTGATCAGTTCAGAGTAACCATTAACTTATGAAACAGTCCCAAATTTCAACAGCCATTTATTCTGGTCAATCTTTTAATTCATATATGGATAGGTTTATCATTTTTACCAGTTAACATTCTCATTGATATAGGTCAATTTACATTAACCATTATTATATGACATGAAAGAAGCACATGGGAAAATCAAGTAGAACACAGGACTTAAACTTTTAGTCAATAGTTTGCTGTTAAGGAAACATACAAATAAGTACACTTAAGCAGAAACAATACTGTACTCAGGATAACAGCATTGCAGAAAAAAATCTAAAGCTGAAGATAAAGATCTTTATTTTACAGTATGTATAATTACATAATTTATTAAAATTAATACAATTCATATACAAAATAGTGACACAGTAGTCATTAAATTTGATAAGCACTTTACAGAAATGTTAAGATGGCAAAACTATACTAAGCATTATCTCGTATCTCCATCAATGTCTAGCTCACTAGTTCAGGCTGAACATTGACTCTCCGAAGCACTTCTTCAGGCATGCAAAAAACAGGACTAACAGGTTTAATCTGTTCTTCTCCCAAAAGTGACAATCCAGCAATTCCAAATAAAGTATGAAAAGGATCTACCTATTTAAAAAATAAGAATTTATAGAGTATTACAAAAACGAAAACTTCTAAAACCCTACTTCTGAACAAATTATATTGGGTTCCATTATATTTTTACTTAAATAATTGCTTAAAATTTTCTGAAATAAAAATGATGGCTTTAAATTTTTTTTTTTAAATATAGAACCTTTACCATACTTTTTGACAATTTCTATGAACTTGTTTTATACCCTCATATATTCTCCAATAAAAATTAAACAGAATAGTATCCCGCTATTTTAAGCAACACTTTATCAACCATTTCTAAGTCTGTAAATGCCAGAAAAGTAACTTAAACCAACATAACTATTATATGAACATGTCAGAATTATACTTGCCATGTCTCCTGGTCGGTCTGCAAATCCTCCTGTTTCTTCATCTTGACAGGCTAAAATGAAACTTCGCAGTTTCTCTCTATCAATCCAATGAAGCCTTCCAATTATCTTTAGGGAAGCCAACACCCACCATGAATAGCAGACATCTGGTAACTAGGAGAAAAAAAAACCACAGTCGCCACCATTTTAGTTTCTATTCCAAACGTGGGGTGGTGGTGGTGGTGGTGGTGGGGATTAGGGATATACTGACATGCAGTTCAAGATGCTAAAATCCATGAATACAATTTACAGAATTAAAGATAATCACTGGAAAAAAGACCAAACATTTCAATCCACACCTATGCTAAATGTTTCATAGTTTAGGTACTCAGTGACAACCCTCCCTATACATTGTATCTGCAATGAAACCAAGAAACTGGTGGTTAAAACTCATGAAATCCATGGTGACATATATTCTGTTTCCCTAAGCAGAGCATTTTCAACAAGTGCTGTCCAGACAGGCATATACTTTCTTAAAAATAATCTAAAGCTTGGCTCCTCAAAACACGGGTCACTTGAGTTTAAAGTTGCAGAGTATCTCATTTTTGATTCAAGAATCATTTCAACAAAATCAATGGGTGAGGGCAGCCCGGGTGGCTCAGTGGTTTAGCACCACCTTCGGCCCAGGGTGTGGTCCTGGTAGACCTGGGATTGAGTCCCGCTTCGATGGGCTCCCTGCATGGGGCCTGCTTATCCTTCTGCCTGTGCCTGTCTCTGTCTCTTGAGTAAATAAATAAAATCTTAAAAAAAAAAAAAAATCAATGGGTGATTCACAGGCACATTAAAAGTTGTCCTACCTAAGTGTAGATTCCTGGCAATCCCAAACCTGATCCATTTTCTTTTTTTTCCTGATCCATTTTCTAAGTGTTGAAAGTTGCCCAGGTTTTTCATTGGACCTTAACTAGCTAGAAAACTAGCTAGAAAATAGCCTGTGGCTATTTCCCCACTCAACTTATTCCTAAATATTAAGCAAGCAAAGCTAAAACAAAAATACAATTCCAGATAAAAGCACCACCATGCCATATCATATTCCTGGCCAAGGATCCAGCAGGATACAGCCCTGAAGTCAAACCTAGACTACAACCAAAAGTTTCTTTATAGGTTTAAGTGTTTTTTTAAAAATACAAAATCTTAAAAAAACACCACCACAGTCTTGTAATTGGAAAATCGTAAGAAATTCAAATGTATCCATATAATTTTACTGAAACACAGGTATGCCCACTGGTTTCTTATGGTCTATGGCACCATCTGCTCTTCAGGATAGTTACGTACTTGCCAACAAGATTGTATGTTCTACAGAGCTGAAAACATTTACTACCTGGCCTTTACAGACCCAATTTCGAACATAATGTGTGAGAGCTAAAGAGAACTGCAGACTTGGAAAGGAAGGTTTAATTTCCTTTTCTCCAAATCAAAGTGTCAAAATTGGGTTTTTCTAAAAAAATTTAATAAGCATTTTAAATACAAATTTTGTGACATAATTTTAAAAAAATCATTGATTTGATAAATTGTCCTTTCACATCCATGAGGAGACATGGAGATTTCTGTACAAGATACATGTGTTCATTCAACAGTACTTTTGGGGTCCCAGATGTAAATAAAGCTTTTAATGTAGGACTGATTTCTTCCTGGTATAGGTCTAGAACTAAATGTTCAAAGAAATAGCTTCGTTTCATTCATTTTTTTTAAGGCCTCTAAAAACAACATTTATTGTCTTATTAGGGACTAAACGAAGAAACAAGTTCCCAGGCTGATCCTTCCGCTTTCCTAAGTCCATATGGTCATGGTTCATGGTTCATAAGTAGCATGTATCCAGGGTGGGGTAGGGAGGACAGCATCATTCTGGAAGTGCCCACCACCATAGATCTCCATCTCTGCTCTGGGGTGTGTCCAGAGCTGGATGGATGTGGCTAAGAGCCAGCCACCGCAGGTAGCTGTCCAGTGTTCTGTAGTGCCCTGTTCTCTGGAGGCTGACTGACTGACTTCTGGCTGGTGGATGATGGCTCCTACGCAGAAAGGTCTAAGTCTGTTTCCCAAGTGTTCTGGGCTCTAGATGAGTAGCTGTGTTGAGAGCAGGTCCGGCTCAGTAGCCCAGACTAGAAAGTAGTTCCCAGTTGAAAGATATACTGTCCCACCAGGGCTCCTCCAGCTTAGGGTAGAAAGGGAGGAGCCATGGCCCCAAATCTTTTGAGCTCAGAGGCAAAGGCAGCGGACACCACCACTTCTGCAGACTCCCAAGCCTTCTTCACACAGTGGCAAATTTTTATATACTTTAAAAATTCAAACTATGTCTGAATACAAATATAAATAAAGCTAAGAGCATTTGCCATTTTTTTGGTTTTCCTTCAGATAACTCCAGATGCTACTTCAGGACAGGAAGATTAGAAGACAGCTTTGTCATAAAAAGAGCTATCAGAAGGTAGCAAACCCATCTTTGCCTCAACAGTCTTAGAAGTATCTCCACTCTAGTTGTTTTACTTTCGCCCAGGGCATTTTTTAGGAAGTACAACTGAAAAATTGCAATGAGGGGAGGGGAAGCACATTATCAGTTTACAAGAAGCTATTGGAATTATAAAGCTATTAGAACACAGTGTATCTTATGAAACAATACCTTCTCGGGCCTTCCATTGAGTCCACCTGATGGTAACTGTCGTTCACAAAGCCACCAACCGAGTAAATCAGAATTTACTTGATGCAACTGGCTAGTAATAGCCAGAAATCCTGTGCAACAATAGATCTAAAATTACAGACATAAAGTATATGTGTATGATAATTTTTCAATTGTAATATAGTGATAAAAACTACTCAATTAAAATGCCATTTTATGTCATTTTATGTCTAAAAATCTGCTATTAACAAGTCAGAATTGCAAATATATCTCAACAAATCCAAACATACTAATTCTAGGATCCAAATCTGTAATGAAATTCTACTGTCAACATTTCCTCATGGCTAAAAGCAGTTTTTTTAAAAGGTTTTTGGGGCGCCTGGGTGGCTCAGTCGGTAAATGTTTGCCTGCCTTTAGCTCGGGTCATGATCCTAGAGTCCTGGGATCAAGCCCCAGGTCAGGCTCCCCCTGCTCCTGCTCTGTCAAATAAATAAAATCTTTAAAAAGTTTTGTTTTTTTTTTAAAGTAATCTCTCCACACCCTACATGGAGCCTTGAATTTGCAACTTCAAGATCAAGAGTCTCATGCTCTACTGACAGTGCTAGCCAGGTGGCTCTTAAAGCAAATTTTATTTTACCTTTTACATATACAATATATAATAGTACAAATACTATTTATCTCTCTAGCATAAGCAAATAAGTGTTCAGGATAGGTAGGGAACAGATTGTTCCATCTACTTAATTAAAAACTAATGGTCCTCTATGGTAGAGACCTTTGATAATCTTCAAGCCAAGTGCCAATAGAGGAAACTTAATTTTGTTAAAAAAAAAAAAAAACTAATGGAAAATAGGAACATCTGGATGGCTCAGTTGGAGCACAGAACTTGATCCCAGAGTTGTTGAGTTTGAGCCCTATGTCGGATGTACAGATTACTTAAATAAAACTTGGGGGGCGGGGCGAGGGAGTGACTAATGGAAAATAAAAACATCTCTCTTTTTTAAAGATTTATTCATGAGAAACACAGAGAGAAGAGAGAGCCAGATACACAGGCAGAGGGAGAAGCAGGCTCCACGCAGGGAGCCCAATGTAGGACCCGATCCGGGACCCTGGGATCATGCGGAGCCAAAGGCTCAACAGCTGAACCACCCGGACATCCCCAAAATGTTATCTTTCATGGTAACAAATCTATTTAGGTTTGCTTGGGCCAAAAGCTTCCACCAACAGGTAATGTATATAAAACAAGCTACTGTAAAAATGCCTTTCTTTATCTGCATTTAAGCAATTCTTACATAACATCTCATGTTACATTAATTTAATTTCATTCATATATAACAGACACCCAAACTGCTTTTAATGTATTTTCCCAGTTTTCACTACTTATCCCTTCAAAACTGACATATTTTAATCTGCATTAATAAATTACCTGCCCAGCATGGGATTCAGAACCTGGCCTGCAACCAAATCCACCATCAAAGTTCATACACGATAAAACAAATTCAATGGCTTTTTCCACATTAATAGCGTCTAGCTTCCCCTACAAACAGAAAAAATAAGCCTATTGAATTCCAAAATAATCACGGCACTTTAATTATTCCAATACAATATTCAAAACTTACCAACAGAGCCAAGGTTGCCACCGCACAAAAAGAGAATCTTGTATCTATTTCTCCTAAAAGAAAAAGGAATCAAATGAAAACTAAGTGCTCCCAGAGCTATCTGATCCTAGTACGTAATGCCAGTTAACTAAAAACAAACTGTACAACTACCATGGTTAAACTTCCAAGAGTTCAAGCTTAACATTTATGCCAGGAGGAAAACTAAATCACAAGTAAATGACTTCTAAGAAAATCAAGAACTAGAAAATTGTCAAAAATACAGCAAATTATCTTAAGTTGCTTAGAGCATCCAAAAGGGAAAATAACACAGAACCAAAAGGACTATTCAGTTTCTAAGAGGACAATAAACTTACCCTATTACATAAAAGTAGATTTTCACATCCCATGAAGCAGCTGGTCTCTCCGGCCTGCACTGTATTCAGCCCTAAAGCAGAGATTATCTACATTTATCAAGTATAGTACTATTCCCTCCCTCCACTCAAATATCTAGTAAGTTTGTAAAGTTTTTTGAGTATTTCTCCCTTGTCAGTAAATAGTTTGTGTAAAAAAAAAAAAAAGAAAAGAAAAGAAAAAAAAAAAAAACTTTACAAAGCCACCAAATATTGGGGGAAAAAATTTCACCTACCTCATCTCTTAGACTGGCCCCCTCTGTTCCAGTTCTCCTGTATGCTGATATAACTAGCACAGTGCATGCTGGAACTTCCAGCAGACCATTTAACTTCAGTAAGACCAGCTGCTTAGTGGGACCTGAAAAGATCAAAAACTTAAAAATCTCCTTATAATTATTAGCAAAGCCTCCTTAAAAACTTCCAACAAACCTTATCACTACAATAAACACCAAAACAGAGATTCTAATACTGGTATTCTGGGTAGCATGGATTAGATGGACATTACCCCATATATCTCCAGCAAAAGAACCATCTTCTTTCTGTAGACTCTGAACATATTCCACAACTTTATTTACATCAATAACATTAATACTATCATACAGAGTAAGAATCTGTAATAAAAAAAAATAAGTAAATACTTCAACACTAAGTTTGTTCTGATTTTCAACTACCTTTTCAATCTTCAAGCGTAACTTTGTTCATACATACTATGAACTTTTTAGAAATGTGCAGACCTTTCTACTTTGCCACATTACCAACCCAAACCAGTAACATAAATCATTTATTTCCTACATATAAATTGTAACTTAGCATTGCAAAACTTTTATATTTTACTAACTTACACGTACCGAAGTAGACTTTAAAACCTTAATTCTGGGGCAGCCCGGGTGGCTCAGCGGTTTAGCGCTGCCTTCAACCCAAGGGCCTGATCTTAGAGACCCGGGACCAAGTCTCGTGTCAGTCTCCCTATATGGAGCCTGCTTGTTGTCTCTGCCTATCTCTCATGAATAAATAAAATCTTAAAAAAAAAAAAAAGCATTCTTAAAAGAAACAAACATAAATAATTCTGGATCTTCACGATTATCAAAATTAAAACATTTAACTCCACTTGGTGATTTTCAAATTATTTATATATACTGAAAATAAACGTTTTACCATTCAAGGTCTCAGTGTAATCTTACAATTGACATCAACTTTGGATTCAGCTAATACATGCCATCACATCATTGACCTTGTAGAATACAGGCTTTGTTTGAAAAGATTAGGGAAACTTTTTGACATTAATTTTGTCACGTTACTAATACCCAATTCAATTTCTCCATTCTCAGGTAAGAGAATACAGCAAGACTGCTAAATCTTAGGAAGTATTTACCTGGACAGCACTTAGAGTGTACAAAAGATGGGGGTCATGTCCAATACTAGCACTTATTCCACCACACTCATGTTGACATGACTTAATGAAGGTCAGAATTTCTTCTCTGTTCATCCGATGTAGTTGTCCCATCAGATCCATCACAGTCAGACCCCAATAGATCCCACTCATTCTCAAATATTCAGACATACAGTATTCCTGAAATACACAATTACTTCAATGTGCCAGTTTGAATCGATGCAGGGTCAAAGTGATAAAACACATAAAACTAGCCACACTTACTGTTTAATTCAATTGATCCTAACATCAGTATTTATTTTAAATTTGTGGCTCTCAAATTTGGGGGTATGGGGAGTAGTATCAGAGATGCAGATAATAAACACATCTGTCAATGACCAGACAAATAGGACTTTAATTCCTAAGAGCCAACCAGAAGTAGAACTCAAAAATATACCAACCTTTCTCAAGTTTGGGGAGAAAGTATTTTCTTTCAGAGTATCCACATCATATTATTAGACATCCATCCTACTAATATATGGACTATGGACACAGCCTCATCTACTACCTATTAGTAATGATACAACCTCTTGAAAACCAAAATGGCCATGGTATGCAGAAGTCAGACATAAAAACTGATAGAGACTAGTCCAGAAATAAATTTTTGCTAGTCCCATGTTACAGTTTTCAATCAGGTGAATAGTCTCAATAGTTTGCTGTGAACCCATATTCTGGGTTTAGTCAGCTGGTGAGCACTAGATAAAAAAGGCAGGGATAGGTCAAGACCTAACCCTTTAACTAAACATCCAGGGAAAAAATAAATATGATCCTAACAACTCCATCAAGGTTATGGGAATTCAACAAGTCACAAATTCATCAATACCAGAGGTTTCCCAACATGGTAAATTAACCCAGTTTAGATACTAGAAGGAAAAATACTGACTTCCAGCTTCATTACTTTTTTTTCTAAGAATGTCCCAGAAAAGAAGTTTGAACTGAGGGTAAAACTTTTTCAAGGTCTCAGCGTAATTCTAGAGCTTGTGTTATCACACATCAGCCGTTTAGTCAGGTAATACATGCCAACACATCACTGACCTTGCAAGTAATACCTCAGCTACAAAAGTACAGGCCTCTTCTGTAGCTCAAACCTCTTTTAAGAATCTGGGCAGATGGGGAATCTATTCTGTCTTGCCTCTAAGACCCATGGCTAATTCTGATAAACCCTCAACCCCAGGTGGCCAAAGCTACACACACAGCACTTCAAGGATCTTCAGTCCTCGGCAAGCAAGAGTTAGGATTAAAAAAATAAAAAATAAAAAAAAAACAACACATGGACCATAGGGCAGCCTGGGTAGCTCAGTGGTTTAGTGCTGCCTTCCGCCCAGGGTCTGATCCTGGAGACCCGGGATCGAGTCTCACGTTGGGCTCCCCGCATGGAGCCTGCTTCTCTGCCTCTCTCATGAATAGATAAAATCTTAAAAAAAAAAAACAAAAAACAAAAACCATGGGCCACACATACAGACCTACTTACTGTTTGCGCACTCACTTCTTCAAAATAAACTTTCAACATGAACTCATACGTACATAATCATCTTTCTTGGAGCCATAGGACGCGATATAATCCGCATGCTTCTCTAACAGCAGCGTGTCAGGTGCATCTGACTTGATGGTAACATCCTTCTGTGGTGTGCCCTTTCCAAATAAAAAGCAGGGACTTAATAACTTGTCCTCTTTTAATGCCTGACCCCAGTGCACATACCCAATATACATCAGAACTTTTTTCACTCGGATCCCATCTTGCCACACACCAACTTTGTTTGAAAAGCCGCCACCTCATCTGCCTCGAAGCAACCTGAGCCCTGAAGCTCCTGCAAAGATTCGGGTATTTCTCAGGTCTCAGAGTAATTCTAGAGCTGAAGGAGTAATCACCAACTGCAGATTCAGAATACATGCCAGCTCATCATCGACCCAAGACCATTTTCACCCTCCTCTGCGGCTGCTTCTCTCTCACTTAAGAGTCCTAGTGGGGGATCCCTGGGTGGCCCAGCGGTTTAGCACCTGCCTTTGGCCCAGGGCGCGATCCTGGAGACCCGGGATTGAATCCCGTGTCGGGCTCCCAGTGCATGGAGCCTGCTTCTCCCTCTGCCTGTCTCTGCCTCTCTCTCTGTATGTGACTATCACAAATAATAAATAAAAATTTAAAAAAAAGAGTCCTAGTAAAATCAACAAACACCCAAAAGGACGTCCAAGCTTCCCAGTTGAGGACGACCTAACAGCTTGCAGGCGGCACCAAGTGGCAACCCTACAATCAGATTGTGGCCAGCCCAGGATTTACAGTCCAGTTCTCTGGGGACCGTTCTAGGGATCCTCGCCTATTCGGTTCATGCTCAAGCTCCTCGGGCCTCCTCGCCCCCAGCTTTTAGTCTTCATTTCTTCATGTGCAACAAGCCTTCCGGAAACCAGGCTGCTGCTCTGTGGTCGCCCACTCGCTTCTCATCCTAGCTCCCTGTGATGGAGGGAGCAGTTCAACTCCCTGCAAGTGCATCATGACGACCACCGGGAAAAAGAGAACCTGGTGGATTGACATCGGATCCCGTTTAAAATGTACTGCACGGGGACGCCCGGGTGGCTCAGCGGTTGAGCACCTGCCTCCGACCCAGGTCGTGACCCCTGGGGTCCTGGCATCGAGTTCCACGTTGGGCTCCCTGCGTGGGGCCTGCTTCTCCCTCTGCCTGTGTGTCTGTGTGTGTGTCTCATGAATAAAAAATAATAATAATAAAATTTAAAAATAATAAAGATAAAAATTACCGCATCCTTCAAAGACCGTACCGGTGAGGACTTTGTAGATTCTGAGCCCACAAACACATAGGAAAAAAAATTTTTTTTAATTAAAAAATTAAAAAGGAGCAGCAGCACCGACTGTTCAAGGCTTTTCTTTTTTTTCTTCTTTTTTTTTTTTTTTTTTTTTTTTTGAGTTAAGAAATCGGGCCGGCGAACCTTGAGGCCTGCCTGTTAGGAGGAAGCCTAGATAAAACTAGAGGCCGCGAGGTCCGCAGGAAACGCTGAGTAATACTTCACCCTCCCTGTGCCCGGAAAAAAGAAAAAAAAAAAAGCAAGTTCCAAGGCCCGCGCCTGCCCCGACCGCTCCCCGACACCCGCTCGACCACCCTCAGTCAGGGACCGGCCGCGCGGGCCCGCGGCAGCCACACAACCCCGGCAGCGCCGCGCGGCACCACCTCACTCACCATGACTGAGACCGGAAAGAGAACCCGGGCGCGCTCCGCGGCGGATTTAGGCGGCGCGCGCCTGCGCAGAAAGCTCCCGCCGGGGCCCTCGCGGGCAGCGGCATAGCTGACCGCGCTCCCGCCTGCAGCGAGGAGCGGCTGCGCGGCTGCGCGGGTGCCCGAGGACCCCGCCGGAGGCGCGGGGCTGTCCTCGCCGCCTGAGCGCAAATCCTCGGGCACCTGCCTCGGCTT
The DNA here is from genome assembly GCF_048418805.1 of Vulpes vulpes. Lineage (NCBI taxonomy): Eukaryota > Metazoa > Chordata > Mammalia > Carnivora > Canidae > Vulpes > Vulpes vulpes. The sequence continues at coordinate 145,677,924 of NC_132782.1, forward strand.
GGCTCGGGGTGTCCCCGCGCCCTTGAGCCGTCGCGAAGTCTTAAGCGATGTTTAAGGGCCTGAATGGCCTTTAAAAAATAAATGAATAAGTTTGTTCTTGAGGCCCCTCGTGACTCCGAAGGTCTGAAGTGGGTGGTAATTAGGAGGATTTTTGCACGCAAGGAATTGATCGATAAGCCCAGTAACTTCGATTTTTCTCGGCCCGGCTGCGGCTGTCTCCCCCCCGCCCCTGCTCCCTCCGTGTGTGCCTCGAGGGCTACGACCTGCACGTGTTGCGGATTGCTTTCTGCAAAAGAAACACCCGCGTGCTTTCCGCGAGCCTTCCGCGCAGTTCGGGTTTGCTGGGCGTGTAGGTCGGCCGTCTTCCTAGGTGCCCCCTTCGGGCTTCTCCCACGTCTGCATTCTGAGCACCTGTCAGGACACCCGGCCACCCCGCCCCCTGACCCTTGGTGTGCGCTCGGGGAGGATGCACACCTTTATGGGCCGGACGCACTGGCCTATAGGGACCATCAGTAACGAAGAGTGTTGGATCTGCTGCGATGATAGAGCTCTCTCTCTGTTGGACCCTGGCTCACGGGTGCCAACGCGTCCCGGTGGACGCCCCAGAGACTCAGACCCCAGACAGGCAGATGCAACAAGCAAGAGGGTTTATTGGACGTTTGCGCAAACGGGCTCTCCCCCTCAGAGGTGGCAGAGCCCCGATTAGCAATTACAGGCATCTTTTAAAGGCAAAAAACCGCGGGAGTAGCATAGCATTCGGGTTATGACATGATTGATTTCTTTGAAGGTCAACACGACCATGTTCAGGGACTTTCCCAGTCAGGGCGAGGGGGGATAGTTTTTTTATCTCGGAAAAACAGAATGTTTTTGTTGCTTGAATTCATGGGAGGCGCCTGGATGGGCTGCCTCAGGGTTAGGCCTGGTCCCACTCACGGGAGGGGGGGGGGGGGGGTTCTTCATCTCCTCTCTCTCTCTCTCTCTTTTTTCTTTCCTCCCTGTAACTCTGTGATTGTTCCATTTATAGTTTGAGGCCACTTTATTAAATGCGCGCAAGTTGGGGATCCCTGGGTGGCTCAGCAGTTGAGCGCCTGCCTTTGACCCAGGTCATGACCCTGGAGTCCAGGGATCGAGTCCTGCATCGGGCTCCCTGCACGGAGCCTGCTTCTCCCTCTGCCTGGGTCTCTGCTTCTCTCTCTCTCTCTCTCTCTCTCTCTCTGTCTCTCATGAATAAATAAATAAATTCTTTTTTAAAAAATGCGTGTAAATGGAGCATTTCTTTCTGGTGAGTTGATACTTTGACCATTTAGTGAGGACGATCTCTAGCCCTAATACTTTTTGTCTAAAAAAAAAAAAAATCTCCCCTAAAGACCTGGATGGTCCAGTGGGTTAAGTGTCTGAGGGCAGCGGCTCAGGTCTGGACCTCAGGGCGCCGGGATGGAGCGGGCGTGGAGCCCCAGGTGAGCCCCAGGAGCCCGGATCCGCAGGTGCGCTTGCGCATGCGCTCTCTCCCTCTCCCCTCTCCCCTTTCTCCTATCCCCTCTTCCAATAATGTCCTTAAAAAAAAAAAAAAAAAAAAAGGTCTGCCCTAAATAGTAATGCAATTTCCCCAACTTTGTTTTGCCCCCACGGGAAACCAAGGGACAGAGGGAGTGGTCAGACATCCTGGGAAAAGCAGTGCTCAGAGTAATAAAACAAGCATCAGATCCAAAAGGTACCGTTTAGGGGCGCCTGGGTGCCTCAGTCAGTTAAGCATCTACCTACGCTCAGGCCATGATTCCGGGGTCCTGGGATTGAGCCCCAGGTGGGGCTCCTTGCTCTGCAGGGAGCCTGCATCTCCCTCGTCCTCTGCCTCTCTCACTCTCTCTCTCTCTCTCAAATAAATAAATAAGATATTTAAAAAACAAACAAAAAAGCATAAAAAGTACCATTGAGTCAATAACTGCTGAAAGAATGAAAAATAGGCCTTACATCTTACTTCATAAATTCATTCAATGAATATGCACTGGATGTCTAGAATGTGCCAAGTATTATCATAGGTTCTGGGGTACAATGGTGAGCAAAATGGAAATATGTATAGGAAACATAAGTTGTAGCAGTTCTTATAATTACATTCAGTAATTCTATTTCTAGGTGCTTATCCTACAAATATAGTCCTTTCAGTATGAAGTGACTTATTTGCACAACTATTCATAGTGGCAGTCTTTATAATAGCAAAAGATTGCAAATATCTTAATGACCACCAAAAGGTTGAATAAACTATACTGTATTCATTGTGCAGCTGTTAAAGAGAATGAGGAAGCTCTGCAGACATTGCTATGGAAAGATCTCCAAAATATACTAAGTGAAAATAAAAACAGAAAGAGCCAAACTAGGTATAGTGTGCTACTATTTGTGTGGAAAACAAAGGAGAAGAATGTATGGATATATTTGCAAATACACAGAATTACTAAAAGCAGCTGCCTACAGGAGGTGGGTAAGCAGTGGACAGGATTAAAGAGAGGCTTATTTTTCACTGAATATCCTGGTACTTTTAAATTTGGTATATTTTACCTCTTCAAAAAATAAAAATATCCCCCCTCCCAAGAAAAGTAGCTACAAAAACATGCCAAAAAAAATGGTTTAAGACCAAGCTCATCTTGGAGCACCTAGGTGGCACAGTCAATTGGGCATCTGGCTCTTGGTTTCAGGTCAGGTTATGATCTCAGGGTCCTGGATTGAGCCTGGTGTTGGGCTCTGTGCTAGTGGGGAGTCTGCTAGAGGATTCTCTTTCTCTCTCACTTACCTTCCACCTGTTCTTGCTCTCTCTCTTTCTCTAAAATAAATAAAATAAATCTTTTTAAAAAATCACACACACAACAAGCCAAGTTCATTTCTGCCTTTAAACCTGTGCTGTGTGATACAGCTAAATGGAACACTTGCAATATGGCCAATCTGAATTGAGATGTGTTGTGAAGTATAAAATACACACCCTATTTCAAAGACTTAGTAGGAAAAATAAAGTAAAATATCTCATTAACAATTTAAATAGTACTGATTGTTGAAATAATATTTGGGCATATTGGGATAAATAAAACAAAATTATTAATTTCATCTGTTCCTTTTTCCTTTTTTCTCTCTTTTCATTTCTTTTTTTGTTCTGTTTTCTTTTTTCTTTTTTAGTAATCTCTACACCTTATGTCCTTATGTGGGGCTCAAACTCACAACCCTGAGATGAAGGGTTATGGGAGCTGTAGAAGCATCTGCTTTGTTCACCATTACATATTATATAAATGAAAAAAAGTTTCTCTTTACCCATAATTTTGTTCAAAGCCCATATTGTGACTATGAACACAATTTCATCACCATTCAGCATCTAAACTGTTTGCAGTCTGTTCTAACATCATTAAAATGTCACAGAATAGCATTTCCAAGGGACAAACAATACCATATTTTACCTAAGATGCCATCGATTATAAGATACATCCCAATTGCAAAGATAAAAAGTTTGGAAAAAAAACAACCGATGGCTAGTAACATAAAACCTTATCCAGATTTTGAGATGTTAAATATGAAAAAATGTGCACTTTGCAATCAATGAAATATAGTAATTGAGTCATTCTGAAATAGCAAATGTAGAAGTAGAATATTACATGCTCCATACCCCATATCCCCCTTCCAAAATTATATTACTTTCTATATATTGTATGATGTTTCTGGTATCTCTGCTCTTCCATTTTCTGATTCAGTTTAAGCAAATGACATCTTGTCTAGTCTTAGAATTACATGTCTTCATAACTAAGTACTACCTACAGTAAAAGGAACTGGATAGGTAAGGTGCAGGTATGGAAGAAGTAGAATTAGAAAACCATTTATTTTTTTAAGATTTTATTTATTTGTTTGTTTATTTATTTATTTATTTATTTATTTATTTATTTATTTATTTGAGAGAGAGCAAGTAGGTGGAGGAGCAGAGGGAGAGGAACTAGCAGATTCCACGCTGAGCTCAGAGCCAACTCAGGGCTCAATGTCATGACCCTGAGATCACAACCTGAACCAAAATCAAGAGTCAAATGCTTCTTTTAGGTGGAAAACAATAACTTTATTTGTAACAAGAGCTTATATTTGTCCAGGATACATTATAATTTACTCTATTTTGTAGTGAATTGCCATTTCCTGTTCACTTGTATTTTTCTCTTGGTAATTGGGTCTACGACACTGTGGTATAATATATGCTATTATCAAAGCCTACTAAGACAGCTCAGTTATATGTATGGTTTATATTTTGTGATATGTGATTTTATGCACTAATACTTATGTATTATAATCAATTAATTTTCTTTCTTAAAGCTCTATACATTAAAATATGTATGTCCTTCAAAAAAAAAAGTCCATGCTTAAGTCGCTGAGCCACCCAGGTGCCCCTGAATCCATTTAGAAGAAACTTTTTAAGTAAAGTTGGAGATAAAAAACATTTAATACTATAAAATCCTGAGGTGGGAGGGAATGGGTTAAATAGGCGATGGGTATTAAGGAGAGTACTTGTGATGAGCACTGGGTGTTGTATGTAAGTGATGAATCACTAAATTCTACACCTGAAACTGATATTATACTGTTTTTTTTTACTAACTGGAATTTAAATAAAAACTTGAAACTAATTAAATAGAAATAAAAATATATTATTCTATCCTTTAATTATAAACTGTAAAAAAAGACGTTTAGCTGTTCAATATATGAGGCATCTAGGTTTTAAGGTTTAAATTGGTTTTAATGTCATATTGGTTCCCTCTGAGATTAATGACTTAAAATGTTTCACATGTAATTCTATATTTATATGCATCACTTTTTACCATTCTGAAAATTATAATTTATCAGATTTAGAAATCATCTATTTAGATAGCCAAGTAGATCAACAGAAAAGGCCAAGCATCTGCATTGGGCTCCCTGCTCAGCAGGGAGTCTGCTTCTCCCTCTGCTCCTCCCCCTGCTTGTGATTTCTCTTTCAAATGAATAAAATCTCTAAAAATGTATGTATAAACATGGCCAAAATTGTGTGCTTTATACAAAGAACCTGGAGATTTGCCAATGTTGTGTTCCTCGGGGGAAATAATGGTTAAATTCTCGTGAAACAGTTAAGTACTGTGCTTTCACAGAGATTTTTTTTTTACTTCTATTCTATTATTGGGTTTAGTAATTACCTATAACCTTCAATCATAGTCATTACAATGGAGTGAATATTTCCATCCCCCCCAAATTTATACATTGAAATCCTAGTCCCCAGTGTGACAGTATTGGCAAATGAAGGCTTTGGGAAGTAATTAAGTCACATAAAAGTGGATGGGATTAGTGCCCTGTAAAAAGGGACCCCAGAGAGCTCTCTGACCCTATTTCTGCCGTGTGAGGATATAAGAAGTCAACAGTCTATTACACAGAAGTGGGCAGGTGCTCTGATAACGGACTTTCCAGCCTCCAGAACTTTGAGAATTCAGACATTGGTGATGTAGGCCAGCCTATTGTTTTGTCATTGCATCCTGAACTAACACAGTCATCTAAGGATAGTTTCTGTTTTACTCTGATGCCAGCTCGAAGGCTCTACTCTAAGCTACAGGCCAAAGCTTGTGCTTTCAGGGACAGTTTCAAAGTCTCAGGGGCAGGATCAGATACTTTGAACTATTGATAGATACTTCCGTAGTCTGTACTTTTGGGTACAGACTTCCAAGTGGACATAACTTAGACAAATTTCTCAGCACACCATTATACTAAGTCAGGATTTCCAGGACTATTTAGTCTGGAAGAGAAGTTTCTTCTTCTTCTCCTTTTCCTTCTCCTTCTCCTTCACCTCCTCCTTCTCCTTCTCCTCCTCCTCCCCCTCCCCCTCCCCTTCTTCTTCTTCTTCTTCTTCTTCTTCTTCTTCTTCTTCTTCTTCTTCTTCTTCTTCTTCTTCTTCTTCTTCTTCTTCTTCTTCTTCTTCTTCTTCTTCTTCTTCTTCTTCTTCTTCTTCTTCTTCTTCTTTTTGGTATTAATTTTTTTCTATTTTCTGTGTAACTTTAAGTACATAGAGGTTTATTTCCACAGACCTCAGGAAATGGGTAGAAGTCAACAGGACGATCTCTCTTCCCACCAAAAAAGTTGCATATTTTGGGAAGTGTCTTAGAGAGAAAAACTAATCTAATTTACATCAGCAGTGCTGTGCAAGATTCTTACATAAGACCTAAAACCAGGTTGCGGTGGAGACTTTAGCCCTTTGATCAGGTGCCTGGACAGAAACCAAAAGCAGTTGAGCATGACAGGGCAAAGGAGGCAATGAAGGTGGACAGGCATCTAGCATGGAAGGAGGAATGAATTCCAGATTCTACGGAATTCCAGCCTCTGCTACCTTCATGCTCAGTGTTAGAAAAAGATGAACTTGCGTGAACATTCTGATGTGTTAATCCCTGGGGACTGCTTTATTCTTCCGGAAAGACTGTTTGTTGGTCAAATAACCCCCCAAAGTCTGAAAGCTAAAACACACCGGTCCTGGGGTGTGGTTCCCTAAGAATGCACTGGCGGTGTGGTTGGGGTGATAGGGAAAAGCCGTACCTTCCTACAGAAGATCAGCTGACCTGCTCTCCTGCCCCAAATCTCAGTGAAGGCAGGAAGCTGGGCTTCTCGGAGCAGAGAAGCAGTTTAAGAGCAGAAAGGTAAAGGAAATCTAGAAAAGAACCGTCCTGACGCAGATTTATCCCATGGTGTGAGGGGGAGGGCAAAGAACCCAGTGGCGCTTTGCTTATCCAGCAATTTCCGTCACTGTGGTGACCAACTTCTCCCCATTCCATAGGGTCCTGGGAATTCATTACAGTCACCCCCTTCGGTAGGAATGAGGACATTCATCTCAGATTTGGCGCTGACTATCTTGCAATCCAGGGAATTCTTGCTCAGGTCAACATGGCAGCCATGTGTTTTGTTGATGGAAATGGTTGGCACTTTACCCATTACCTGAACTTTGACATCCCTACTATTGTTTATCTCCACGATGCCCACCACGTCATCGAAGAGCAGACCGAGTGTCTTACAGCTATCTACCGTAATGGAGTTCATTTTGCCCTTGATTTGCAATGTTGTGTTGACACATTTGTATGTGCAAGCCACCTGCTTCAGCTCTGTGTCATCAATCACCAGGTTGGAAACATTTCCCGGATTTTCCACTCCCCACTTCTTGCCCTCCAGTTCAAGTACAGCTGGCTCCCTCTTTGTGGTTGGCTTGGGGGATGGGCTGACTCCTGGTTTAGGTGCAGGCAAGTGTCTGGGGCCGCTTCGTACTGGGCCTTCAGGGTGGGGTTCTTGTGAGTCTTCATGTCATCAGATACACGTTTCGGGGCACGTGTGATGTCTCCCCCTGATTAATCTGTGCAAACAGTGCTGAGCGGGAAGCAGACTCATCTGAGACTGCACTGGTGGGGACTGCTGGGGGGGGGCCTGGTGGGGGACAAGGGGGACCCAATCCAGCAGAGGGGCCCAATGGCGATCCACTCAATTCTTGTGCCACAGGCCCCGTTTGGCCCCAGGCCAGGCCGGTGGTGAGGAACTCCTTAATGGAAGCCTGTAGCTCTGTCCATAAACTCAAGTAAGCTTTGACCCAATCCACATGCTTCTTCCCGACGTCTCTGTACTCCTTGGGGACTCGGTCTGCGTGAAACAGGGCAGCACCTTCATTTCTTTCACACAGGGACCAGGCTTGGGAGCCATAGCCACCCACCCCAGGGCCTGGATACTCTCGCCGACAGCTGACAGGTGACTGAACAACCTGCTGCCTGGGTTCTTGCCCCGAAGGTTATCACTTCTTGGATCTGCTCTGAGATGGGCGCCAAGTCGGAAGGCCTGCTGCCTGCTGGCTGCGCCCCCCCAGAGGCTGGGACCAAGAGGGCTCGCCCCAACCTCAGAGCTGTGTGGGCCACGTCCGCTTGTTCCTGCACCCCCCCCCCCCCCCCCCCCCGGTCCCTATACTCACCTTGGGGCACTCTGCCACAGGACCAGCAGGGGTGCGTCAAATGCTTGCACACATGGAGCTGCTCTTGCTTTGGACGCTGTCTCCATCCCACAGGCGTGGCACAGGCTCGGGTCAGTGGCTCCAGGGCCCACTGCCCTCTCCAGTCTTTCCACCAGCTTTTGCACGTCAGCCCCCATGTACCACCTGCTCCGAGTCCCACCTCCCCTCCCCTCCTGACTCAGAAGGGAAGCTTCTTGAAAGCAGTTTACTGATTCAAGATCCAGCTGAACAATTAGAGAGAACTGGATGAGCCAATGAGGGGAATTTAATCATGGTTACTTATTTAGAATAGTGGTTGTTTTTTTTTTTTTTAAGACTTTATTTATTTATTCATAAGACAGAGAGAGAGAGAGGCAGAGACACAGGCAGAGGGAGAAGCAGGCCCCATGCAGGGAGCCTGATGTGGGACTTGATCCCGGGGTGGGGGTGGGGGGCCCACACCCTGAGCCAAAGGTAGACGCTCAACCACTGAGCCACCCAGGCGTCCCTAGAACGTCGTTCATGTAGTTGTAAGGTTCTGTTTCTGTGACTATATGAGGAAGCCCTTTTCAATTTTTTAGGCTCTCTTCAATTTAGTGGACTGAGCTTTTGTAAACTGGAAGTCTAAAATGGTGTCTGATTCTCACGGAGTCCCTAGAACTGAGAAACATTTTCTGAATTTCCTTACATTCTATGGCAACATTCAAAATGAATCTGTACTCACGTTTAACAGGATATAATTGAACAGATTAATTGTGTCACCAAGGCCACACCTGGTGTGTCATATTTGAGGATAATTCTCATCTAATCAGATTTGATAAGCACATTTTTTAAAAAACAAGTTGACTGTGTGTGTTGAGTCAATGCTTACAATGCTGTCCTGGTAAAACTGGAATGATACAGGGTTCCAGTTTTATAGGAAGTAAGGAAGAGCCCTTTTAGGCAAGCCAGGAAACTTGGTAAATTTTGGAGATGCTGAGAAGAGAAATTCACCCAAAATCTTAGGTATTACCAGAAAGCTTTGGTGCAGAGTTTCTTGGGTTTGGTTCCACAGCCTTGAGATACCAATTATAGAGGCTTTTAAAAGTCTGATTTGAGTGTCCTTATGAAAACTTACAGACAGAGGTTAATCCTGCAGCTTTAGTCATTGTTCAGCACAGTATGTCTCTGGATTTGCAAAGTAAATTCAAGGAGGCTTACATGGTTAATTAACATTGTGGCAGTAATCTGCCCAAACCTAATGAAACCTGTATTTTTGTATCAAGAATAATCTCAGCAGGTTATTTAAAATAACAAGGAAGAGGCTGTCAAGAACTTGGAAATGGATAAAAGGAATGACTGAGTGTCCTTTTAGTGGAGCGCGAGGTATTATTTAATGGATCCTGAGGGTATTAGCTGAAGGGGTATATACCTGTGATTGTCTTCCTAGGGGCTAGGCTGTTTTACAACTCTGTAAAGTTAGAAGTTAAATTATAGACAATGGATAGTAATGCAAGTGAATAATGAACTATAGCTGATTCCTGTGCTCCATGGAAAAGATGAGCCCTTTAGATTTTTTTTTTTGCCCTGAAAGTTATTAGTTTTATATCTCTTAGCAAATTCTTTTTAAGAATTTCAAACTGCCTATGTGTTTTTCAAATTCTCCCTTATATCAGTTTTGACATCTTAATGAGTTCCCTTCTTCATTAATGAGTTAAATGAAATCTTTAACACATTTTTAAAGTTGTTTCCTGTAGGATTTAATCTACAGTCTCCAAAGACCTTTTGTAGTATTTTCATCATGGGTAATGCATTCGAATTAATGGACTTCATTCTAGAGGCCATATAAAGAGCCATTTTTTTAAAAAAAAGATTTTATTTATTTATTTGGCAGAGTGAGAGATAGAGAGCACACACAAGCAGGGGGAGTGGCAGGCAGAGGGAGAGGGAGAAGCAGGCTCCCCGCCAAGCAGGAAGCCGGATGCAGGGCTGGATGCAGGGCTCAATCCCAGAACCCCAGGATCATGACCTGAGCCAAAGGCAGATGCTTAACCAACTGAGCCACCCTAAACAGCCATTTTTAAATCTGGAGGAGTGTTGGAATAATCTTTTCTCCCTTTATACAAATTGATGACTGTGGCATATTGCTGAAATATTTACTAAAATTTCCAGAAACATACCAGCTATGTTACAAAACATCAATTCAAATGTAGGTAACTAGGAATTGTGTTTGTAGTCTAGGACTCTCCCCATGCTGGCCGGAATGGCCCTAGCCAGTCAGTTTATATAAGTGGCAAGAAATCAAATATATAAATATTCATTCTTAGTCTATCACTGGATCAAAGAAGCAGAGAGAAGTAGGGTACAGGATGAGAAAAAATGAAACATGACAGAAGTAGAATTGAAAGGTAGAAAAATAGTATTTCATGGATTTTTAAGGACTATTTGGGTCCTAGATCCTTCCTAAAACTGACTCCATTCCTGTCCTTAGGACCCATGAGGACTTCAAAACACTTAAAATACATTTGCTCACTCTTTTCATAAAGTAGCTTAAGTTCATTTGTGACTAAAAAGTCTTGATAGTTATTACATAATTGCTTAATACTTATAATCAAGGGTATCTTAAATATTTTCATCATCATATAGCTTTGGAATACATTTATACGTCTGGAGGCCTTATGTTTAAAACTTGTATGTAAATTTTTGGAGTTATGTATTGTAAGTCCAAATCTGCATTTTGAATATATTCTATTTTACTTAGAATTTCTGTGTAATCTCTGTTTCTCTTTTTGAATTTTCATTTAAATTCTAATTAGTTAATATATAGTGTAATAGTGGTTTCAGGAATAGAATTTAGTGGTTCATCACACATACAACACCCAGTGCTCATCATAACAAGTGCCCCTTTTAATACCCATCATCCATTTAACTCATCCCCCATCCATTTCCTTCCAACAACCTTCAGTTTGTTGTCTATCATGAAGAGTCTCTTATGGTTTGCTCCCACTGTCTCTTTTTTTTCTTTTCCGATAGGTTCATCTGGTTCGTTCCTTAAATTCCACATATGAGTGAAATCGTATGGTTATTTGTCTGTCTCTGACTTATTTCGCTTAGTGTAATATACTCTAACTCCAACTACATCCTTGCAAATGGCAAGATTTCATTCTTTTTTGATGGCTGAGTAATATTCCATTATGCGTGTGTATAGTATATTGTGCATATTGTCTGTGTGTGTACACCACCTTCTTATCCACTCACTGTCAGTGGACACTTGGGCTCATTTCATAGTTTGGCTATTGTTAATAATGCTGCTATAAATATCAGGGTGAATGTAGCCCTTTGAGTCTCTATTTTTTTTTAAAGATTTTTTTATTTATTTGAGAGAGAATGAGGAGGGAGAGCAGCAGAGGGAGAGGGAGAAACAGACTCCCAGCTAAGCAGGGAGCCCATGCAGGGCTCAATCCCAGGACCCCGGAATCCTGACATAAGCCAAAGGCAGATGCCTAACCGACTGAGCCACCCGGCACCCCTTGAATCTCTATTTTTGTATCCTTAGGTAAATAACTAGTAATGTACTTGCTGGGTCATAGGGTGGCTCTATTTTTAACTTGTTGAGGAACCTCCTTGCTGTTCTCCAGAGTGGCTGCCCCAGTGTGCATTCCCACCCACAGTGCAAGAGGGTTCCCCTTTCTCTGCATCCTTGCCAGCATTTGTTATTTCCTGTGTCGCTAAGCTTAGCCATTCTGACAGGCGTGCTGCGGTATCTCATAGTGGTATATTTGCATTTCCCTGATAAGTGATGTTGAGCATCTTTTCATGTGTCTGTTAGCCATCTGGATGTCTTCTTTGGAGAAATGTCTGTTCGTGTCTTCTCCCCATTTTTTAACTGGATTACTTGTTTTATGGGTGTTGTTTGGGTGTAAGGTTAGGTTGTATATTTGACACTTTTTTTGTTTCTTGAGGTAGGCTTTATATCACAATGTACTTCCCTCCTAGAACTGCCTTTGCTGCATACCAAAGGTTTTGAACTGTCGTGTTTTCATTTTCGTTTGCTTCCATGTATTTTTAAATTTCTTCTTTAATTTCCTGGTTGACCTATTCATTCTTTAGTAGGATGTTTTTAACCTCCATGTATTTGTGGTCTTTCCAAGTTATTTCCTGTGGTTGACTTCAAGTTTCATAGTGTTGTGGTCTGAAAATATGCAGGGTTTGACCTCAATCCTTTTGTAGTTGTTGAAGGCTGATTTGTGATCTAGCACGTGATCTATTCTGGAGAATGTCCCATATGCACTTGGAAAGAATGTGTATTCTGTTGCTTTAGGATGAAATGTTCTATGTATACATTACCTTAAGTCCTTCTGGTCCAGTGTGTCATTCAAAGCCATTGTTCCCTTTTTGATGTTTTTGCCTAGAAGATCTGTCTATTGCTGTAAGTGGGGTGTGAAAGTCCCCTACTATTAATGTATTATCAATGAGTTTTTTTGTTATTGTCTATTATCTAGATATCTATCATCTATCTAGATCGATAATAGACAATATGTTTATATAATTGGGTGTTCCCAAGTTGGGTGCCTAACTATTTACAATTGTTAGATCTTTTTGATATACTGACCCATTATGATGTAGTGTCCTTCTGCATTGCTTGTTATAGTCTTTGGTTTAAAATCTAGTTTGTCGGGGATCCCTGGGTGGCTTGGTGGTCTAGTGCCTGCTTTCAGCCCAGGGCGTGATCCTGGAGTCCCAGGATTGAATCCCGCATCGGGCTTCCTGCATGGAGCCTGCTTCTCCCTCTGCCTGTGTCTCTGCCTCTCTCTCTCTCTGTGTGTGTCTCTCATGAACAAACAAAATCTTTAAAAAAAATAAAATCTAGTTTGTCTAATTTAAATATGGCTGCTCCAGCTTTCTTTTGATGTCCATTTACATGATAAATGTTTCTCCATCTGCTTACTTTCAATCTGCAGGTGTCTTTCGGTCTAAAATGAGTGTTGTAGGCTGCATTTAGATGGGTCTTGTTTTTTTTATCTTGTGATATCCTATTTGAAGCATTTAGTCAACTTATATTCAGAGTGATTATTGATTGATAGGAGTTTAGTGCCATCGTGCTACCTATAAAGTTGGGGTTTCTGGTGGTGTTCTCTGTTCCTTTCTTATCTTTGTTACTTGTAGTCTTTTTTCCCCAAAGAGTCCCTTTTAATATTTCTTGCAGGGCTGGTTTAGTGGTCATGAACTTCTCTAGTTTTTGTCTGTCTGGGAAACTATTTATCTTTCTATTCTGAATGACAGCCTTGCTGGATAAAGTATTATTGACTGCATAATTTTTTTCCATTCAGCACGTTGAATACATCCTGCCATTCTCTTCTGGCCTGCCAAGTTCTGTGGACAGATCTGCTGTGTGCCTACTCTGTTTTCCCTTAAAGGTTAGGGGTTTCTTTTCCCTTTCTGCTTTCAGGATTGTTTCCTCGTCTATGCATTTTGTGAAGTTGTCTATATGTCTCAGTGATGGCTGCCTTTTGTTGCACTTAATGGAGCTCTCTCTGCTTCTTGGATATCTGTTTCCTTCCCCATATTGGGGAAGTGTTCAACTATAACTTTCTCAAATAAATCTTTTGCCCCATTTTCTCTCTCTCCTTCTTCTGGGACCCCTATGATAGGAATGTTATGCTTTAAGAAGTTGCTGAGTTTCCTAAGTCAACATTTGTGATCCATTACCTTTCTTTCCCTCTTCTTTTCGGCTTCATTATTTTCCATAATTTTATCTTCTATATTACTAATTCATTCATCCTTGTCATTGCCTCCAGTTGGTTATGCATCCTGATTATAGAACTTTTTGTCTATTTTTTAATTATCTCTGCATTAAGGGATTCTCTAGCATCTTGGTTTCCTCAAGCCCTGCTAGTACCCTTGAAATTGTTGTTTTAAATTCTGGTTCAGGCACCTTACTTCTATCTGTATTGATTAAATCTCTAGCTGTGACTTCTTTCTATCTTTTGGAGTGAATTCCTGTGTCTTGCTTTTTTTTTTTTTAAGGTCACTGTTTTTGTGTTTCAGAATGTGTGCTAGGCTATTGTGTTTTGGTTGCTCCTCCCCTCAGGTCGGTCCTCTGCAAAAGCTAGATCCTATTTCTCCTAGACCTAGCTGAAGTTTTGCATCATTCTATGATCATCAGTAGACTTGTACACATGAGGGGTTTGTGCTGGTCTTCTAGGGGAGGGGCCTGCAAGGCCAATTGTCAGGTAGACTTGTTTTAGGGGAGATGCGCCTGCAGGATGCAGGGGAGCAGGGCTTGGTGTGAGTGCCTCCAGCCTCCACTGCGGGGTGCTGTGTTGCTCATTGAAGTTGGTTGGTGCTGATGAGTGGGGATGAGAGGGTGGGGTAGGCACTCTTCCCCAGAGTCTGTGCCTTCTACCTTCGGGAATCCCTCACAGAAGAGCAAATAATCACTTGTGTCCCCCCAGCTTCCACCAAATCCCTGCCTTCAACCTGTGTCCAAGCTGTCTGATAGGTGGCACAGTAGTCCCGTATTTTATCTCAAGTGTGCAGCTGGCTTTCAAAACTCTAAATTTTAGAGGCCTGCGCAGCGTGGGCCCACCGTGATCCTCTGGCAGAGGGCCGCAGCGCACTGTGGCTGGTGCTGGCTTGTCTCGGAAAACAGCGGCGTGACCATACGGCAGTTCAGAGTTTACGGTAATGCACAGCAAAAAGCCAGCACCAAGGCTTGCTGTCCCCAGCCAGGGTTTTTGTTCCTGTGCTAGTGAATAGGGCAACACATTGGCGCCACCAGTTTTTTGTCCCCCGATAGGCTGTGCCACTCCAAGAAGGGGAACTGTTTCTCCCTGTGCAACCCGGGGATCCTCGGGCCACGTTGCCCGCTCCCAGGTCTGCACCTTCCCTCCTCACCAGAGCACCACTCAGCCCACCAGGGACGATGCTGGCGATGGCTTAGGCTTCTAAAACTTCAGACTTTGAGCTCTGCTTCTTTAAAAACTTGCAATAGCCAGCCTCTCTCATTTTCCCAGTCAGTGGTTTTGGGGAAGAGTTTTTCTCATGCAGTTCCCTGTGTGCTGCTTTCACTCTTTCCGTGATTAGGGTTCCTTCCCCTCCAGTTCTTTTCTCCCCCAAATCAACTCTGCAGCTCCTGCCTTCCAAGAGGTGGCCACTTTTCTATGTGTGGATGTGCAGTTTGCTCTCTCGGTCCTCATTACTTGGGTGTTTAGAATGATTGGATACTTACCTAGCGGTGTTCGAGGGACGAGGCAAATTTCGGGTCTCCATTCTCCTCCAGCATCTAAACTCCCAGCTATGTGATACTCAATTTAATTAGGAAGTCTCTAAAACTCCTTACCGATCTCTAGCTGTGCCATTAAAGTACAATTTCATAATTAAGCACGAAAAGGAAGTCTTTTAAATATCTTTTGTAAAAGATTAGATTTTTTTTGTTTTCTTTAAGATTTTATTGACAGAAAAGAGAGAGAGCATGAGCAGGAGGGATGACAGGCAGACAGAGGGAGAAGCAGGCTCCCAGCTGAGCAGGATGCCTGACGCAAGGCTCGATTTCAGGACCTGAGCCGAAGGCAGATGCTTGACTGAGCCACTCAGGTGCCCCTAGATTTTTATCTTCTTAAGTGTAGCAAAAGAAGAAATGTATTTGGCCTTTGTCCCCAGTCCCTGGCTCTGAGCTCCTCAAACCCCTGGAATTTTCCGAGTGTCTGTTTTTATTTATAACCAAACCTTTCCAAAGATGATATGAGTTAATGCTAATGAGGCGACTTAGGGGTGGGGCCCCTAGTTGGGAATTTAGGATGGGGCTGATGACCAAAGACTAAGTATTTAGGTGGTGGTGTTACAGACTGAACGGTGTTCCCACAAAATTCGGTGCTTGAAGTCTTAATCTTTCCCCATGTGACTATATTTGGATATGGGCTGAGAGAGAGATGATTATGGTTAAATGAGGTCATAAAGGTAGGGCCCTAATCGAATAAGACTGGTGTTCTTATATGAAGAGAAAAACACCAGAGCTTTCTCTCTTCCTACGTATGTGCACAGACAAGAGCCATGTGAGAACACAGTGAGAAGCTGGAACTCTACAACCCAGGAAGAGACCTCACCAGAAACCAACCTAGACAGCACCATGATCTTGGACTTCTAGCCTCCAGAACTGTAAGAAACTAAATTTCTGTTTAAGTCACCGAGCCTGCAACATTTTGCTATGGCAGCTATATAGCCCACTAATACAGGTGGAAACTCTCAGCTCCATACTTGACCTCTAAGAAGGAGATAAGGGCTGAAGACCCTCCATAAAAACTCTTGAATACGAAGAGGTCCAGGAGTTTCCAAATTGGAAAACACTGAGGTACTAGGAGGGTGGTGCATTGGGAGGAGGTATGAAAACTCAGTGTCTTCCCCTATACCTCACCCTATACATCTATCTCTTCCATTGGCTGTTCTTCAGTGTGTCCTTTATAATAAGCCAGTAAAGTATGTCAAGTGTTTTTCCTGAGTTCTGTGCACCATTCTAGCAAATTATTGAATCTAAGGGTGGGTCATGGGAATACCCAAATCTGTAGCCCAATTAGACAGAAATGTGGATAGCCTGGGGACCCAGGACTTGTGACTGGTAACAAGTGAGTGTAGTCTGGCAGGACTGAGCCCTGAAGCTAACTATCTATTTGGAGTTTGCATCAGAATAGGACTGAATTATAGAAGATGCCCAGTTGGTGTCAGCAACACCATGTAGTATAACATATTTTAGCAGTATCTGATGTTAACTATTACAAAGAAACATCAAATTCACAAACTTTCTTACATTATTTAATATTTATATCTTTTGAGATGCCCATAATACCATCTAGTGAAACATGAGTGGGTAACTTTATGCAGTTCAAAATCAGAACAGGACTTTTTTTCAACACAGTAAATAAATCAAGCATACATTATTACACGAAGTAATGAAACTTCCTGAGAGAATACAGATATATGAATAAACACTCAACAATTTTATTTGTTTCTTTCCATAATGTATGCATGTGAAATGAGATTGTATACAATAGACCAAAGCCTACACAGGTACCAGGAATCATATAAAAATATTTTAAGGCAAATTTTATGAACTTATTTCTAAATAAGGCAAGTGAAATGTAGATTCAGAATTAAAAAGATTTTCAATAACTTCTGGTCATTGTATGGTGAGAATATGAACATTAAATTTTTTACTATTACAAAACTGAAAATGAATGCTTCCCAAATTGTAGCAAAATGAACTCCCCTAATATAATTCCACCGAGTCTAAAAAGACACGAATACGTTATTTAATGGCATCCAAATCCTATAATGCTTTCTCAATGTAAATTTTGGAACATTCTGAATACTTTTATAAGCCCACTTTTCAAAAATGTCCTTGGAAAAATATTGAAATCCAAAGAACTTCTGTTACTTTAAGTAGTTAAGAAAATAAATGTACTTTTCTAGGTTAATACAATTACAAAGTACTAAAGATAAACACATAATTTTAATGAAACCAAATCTTTTTGAGAAAAAGTAAGTCATAAAGTTAAACAAAAGTGGAAAACGGATACTAGAATCAGCTGCATAGATTTAGTTTGAGTGCTTATTTTAAAGTTTTACCAGAAAAAAATCTTAAAGCTCTTTATCTTCTTCCAAGATTAAAACAGTAGATTGTGTTCTAATAATTCAGCATTAATCACATTTCTATAGCCATCTCTTTATTTTTTATATCTGCCAATGTGTTCACGGGCTATAATAAGTCTTTGAATTTGTGCCGTTCCCTCATAAATCTGCAAGAGAAAAGGATACATATAGGTGAAATATCTTTAGTACATAAATACTTTGATTACTAAATATTTTGGACAGTACTATAAACTCCATTGCAATAACAAATTGAATCAAACCACATATGGGGTCTGTAATCTATAGAGATTCCGAAACCTGATTTTGTGAAGCCCATGAAAATATATTCTCTAAAGATTAAATTATAAAATGTCATTTACCAAAATTTTGGAAGAGTCTTAAAAACATTCCTAGTAGCCAGCCCTTACTTCCAGTTTAAACCTCTAACCCTAGCAATTTGTTATATATAGTTTTCTCAGATGAACTTCTATCAAATGATTAATGATTAATACCACTTTATCACTGTCTCTTCATGTTGTTTTACTCCCAAATATGCTTTCAGTTAATTCAATAGTTGTCAAGCGAGAATAAAAATAATTTATCTTAAATGATACACATACTTTCAGGAGAGTAAAGGGTGGATTACGATTAGCTAGGATGTTAAGACTCAAAGATGGGTGATCCAGACACATATGTACATGTCTGTGCCATTTACTTTTAGCCTGTTCTCTCTTAAGGCATATACTTAAAGGTAACATTCTTCAGTGTTAATTAGTTTTAAAAACTTCAGTTTACAGCCATCTATGATAGTTTATTATTTTTAAAAAAGATTTTATTTATTTAAGAGTATGTTAGTGGGAGGGGCAAAGGGAGAGGGAGAAAGAATCCCAATGTGGGGCTCGATCCCACGACCATGATCTGAGCTGAAATCAAGAGTCAGACACTTTAATTTTTTTTTTTTTAAGGGTCAGACACTTAACTGACTGACCCACCCA
This sequence comes from Vulpes vulpes, assembly GCF_048418805.1. Lineage (NCBI taxonomy): Eukaryota > Metazoa > Chordata > Mammalia > Carnivora > Canidae > Vulpes > Vulpes vulpes. The sequence goes on from NC_132782.1 coordinate 145,696,503, forward strand.
GGTGCCCATATGATAGTTTATTATTTTTAATGGCATAAAATCCCTAAATAATCAGAAATTTGTCATCCATGAGTATTCGTTTACCTAAAAAACAACAAAAATCATTTTTAACCTTACCTGATAGATTTTAGCATCCCTCATTAGTTTTTCTACAGGATATTCTGTATTAAATCCATTGCCTCCAAAAACCTGCACAGCATCAGTAGCTATCTGATTTGCAATATCTGCAGCATATGCCTTTGCTATAGAGGCAAAGTAGGTGTTTCGACGACCAGCATCAACTTCCCAAGCTGCTCTCTGGTAACTCATTCTAGCTAGTTCAATTTTCATTGCCATTTCAGCCAGCAAAAATGATATTCCTTGGTGCTAGAATTAAAAAGGAAAAAATTTAAGGGTATCTATCCAGTAAGTTTTTCTCCTGGAACTTTTTTTTTTTTTAACTTTAAAACTAATTCTGACTTAAAAAGTTATACTCCGCTTCCTCCAATGTTAACATATTACATAACAATAGTATAATGATCAAGAATAGGACATTACCACAGTATTACCAACTAAACCATAAACTTTATTCAAATTTGGCCAAGTTTTCAACTAATGTCCTTTCTCTGTTCAAAGATCCCATCCAAGATTTCAACTGTTACTGAAATAACAGGCTGTTAGGATTCCTCAGTTTCTCCTTATCTGTCATGACCTCGACACTTCTGAAGAACAGGAAGTGGTTATTTTTTTGTAGAATGTCCCTCAAGTTGGATTTGTTGGATGCTTTCTCTGAGCTGGAATGAAGTTAAGCATTTTTGGCAAAAATACCATAAAAATTTTATGTATCCTCCTGGGTATCTGCTGGGACCTTTTCTTTTTTTAAAAAATGTATGTACATATGTATGTATTTTAAAGTAAACTTTATACCCAAAGTGGGGCTTGAACTCACAACCTCAAGATTAAGAGTCACATTCTCCACTAAGTCAGCCAGATGCTCCTGTGAAGACTATTTAACTAAAAGATGCTTCTTACCCTCCCTTTAGAAGTTCATCATCCAAGAGGAGACATAAGACAAACACCTCAATAAAAGACAGTAAGTCTTCTATCAGTTGTATGGCCAAAATGTTATATGATAGAAATATGTTTGCCATCCATTGCTAAGTGAAAAATTCAAATATATAGTGTGGTTATAGCTTTGGAAAAACTTATGCATAGGAAAAAATAATACAGAGCAAAATGGTCACTGTAATTATCTCTGGACAATGGGATTATGTAGTAGTTTTATTACTTAATTTTGCTTATACTGTGTCATAAATTATTCTACAATGAACATGGAATGGAACATATGCTTTTTAAAATAATACACATTATAAGAAAGCCTATAGGCATTCAGAAACAAGAATACTAAAATTATTAAAAAGATGATTTGTTGTGGGCAACATCAAAATGGGTTTTGAAGACTAAGAGGTTATAAAAACCACACAACTTATGACTATGTACAGACTAATATGTACTAAAGGTCACATAAAACAAAAAACTGAGCTGTTCAATTTCATATATTTACCGTAGAGACGGTAAAACACTCTACTTTAGAATGACAAGTTGCTTGAGATTAGCATGGTAATTGAGTCTTAAGGAGAGGCAATTATTAACCAATATAATTAATCCCTATATGGAGCAAGGAGAGTAATATCCTCCCGTATTTCTACCTGCCTGATTATGCCCATTATTTTAAGCCAATGATTCAAGTTGTTTTTAGTTTTCACTCTATTTTTTGAATAGGTAATAGAACCACCAGTTTGAAGCTCAAACTTTCCTCCTTCTTCTATCATCCCTGCCCTCCCCAATGCCACTTAATTCCCCCTTCATTCCTAGAGGTAACCAAGTTAACTGTTTTTCATCTTCTCAGAAATGTTGTATATACTGATAAGCAAATACATTTACAGTCTTTCCCTTTTTTACACATATGGTGGCCTACTACGTTGCTGGTTCTCATTTTGCTTTGCTTATCAATAAATCTGATGCTTTCTATAGTGGTTCCGTATAAAGGAACTTCTTTATACTTTTTTTATAGCTGTAAAATATTCCCACCGTATGGATGATCTACATTTGGTTGTTTCTACACAATGCTGAAACAAGCTATAGATAGGTCATATTGCACATATGGGAATAAACCAGAAAGATACATATGAAATATCAGTATAGAATAACCACTGCATACTGGCCCTTTTTCTGATACGTCATCTGCAAATATCTTCTCCCATTCTGTAGACTGCCTTTTAGTTTTGTTGACTGTTTCCTTTACTGTGCGGAAGAAGCTTTTTATCTTGATGAAGCCCCAATAGTTCATTTTCACTTTTGTTTCCCTTGCCTTCACAGATGTGTCTTGCAAGAAGTTGCTGTGGCCAGCAATTGTGCTACTTGGTATTTACCCCAATGATACAGACGTAGTGAAATGACAGGACACCTGCACCCCAATGTTCATAGCAGCAATGTCCAATAGCCAAACTGCTGGCATTTGTGGAAGGAGCCATGATGTCCTTCGACAGATGAACGGATAAAGAACATGTGGTATATATACACAATGGAATATTACTCAGCATCAGAAAAGATGAATACCTAACATTTACATCAACATGGATAGAACTCGAGGGTATTACGCTGAGTGAAATAAGTCAGTCGGAGAAAGACCATTATCATATAGTTTTAATATGTGAAATATAAGAAATAGTGAAAGGGACTCTAAGGGAATGGAGAGAACTAAGTGGTGAAAAATTAGGAAGATAAACCATAAGATACTCTTAATTCTGGGAAACAAATAAAGGGTTGTAGAAGGGGAGGTGGGTGGGTAGATGGGATAGCCATGATGGGCAGATGGTTACCAGATGATGGGCATTAAGGAGGGCACATGATGAGATGAGCACTGGGTGTTATACTATATGCCGGCAAATTGAATTTAAATAAAGCATTAAAAAAAAAAAAAGAAGAACCGCTGCAGTGTGGGCCAAAATATAAGTACTTTTGATATATATATTTCCAAAATGTGGTTCATAAGTTATATCAAATTATAGTCCCACTGGTAATAAACAGAAGCACTTATATCACCACAGCTTGGGCAACCTGGTATAAGATGCCTATGCTTCTCTTGTGAGATTTTGATGAAAAAAAATCCCAATGTGTCTCATTTAGTTTCTTTTTAGCCCATGCTTTGGGTAATCCTGTTCTAACATAGCTCAGAATCCTGTAATGTCTCTGGCCCACCCATGACAGTTTCTCCTTTTGGTTTCTGTCTATAGCTCTCATTTAGGGACTTAATCTTTCTTACACTGCTCTATAGTATTTCTCAATATTTGTCTTAAGATTTGTATCCTATTTCCAAAGTAAAGTTAAAGATTCCTGAGTACAGAGGCTATGCCAAACTTCTTTTCTGTTCCTGGAAATAGCACATGTAGTGTGTAAAAAGACAGACTCTAAGTGACTACCTGGGTTCAAATCTTGGTTCCATTACGTAGGTAGACCTAATGTTTTGCATGCAATCTTGGTTCCATTACGTAGGTAGACCTAATGTTTTACATGCAATAAATATAAATAAATAAATCTCCACAGTACTGTGAAGATTAAATGAGTTAACACATGTAAAACCCTGAGAGCAGTGTCTAGAACAGAGAAAGCATCCGATTATTAGTATTTTAATATAGTAGGTAGGTGTTCAGTTACTATTTGTTGAATGGATGCAAGAGTTCACAGTGGAAACGTATTTAAGTGCTAGGAGTATAAGAGTTATCAAAACAGGAATTCACAGCCTGTACGGTGCTTACATTCAAATGGGACAGTAAGGAGAGACAAGAACCAAACACATACATGATGTAATGCTGAGCGGTGTTAGAAACTATGGAAAAAAACCCAAGTGGGATTAGTATATAGAATGTTGGAGGTGTTATTTTACATTGAGTGACTAAGGGAGATTCATTAGTGAAATGAATGAGGAAGTGGCTATTGTGGGGGGAGGGGAGAAAAGGTAAAAACAGCAAAAGGCCAGCGTGGCTGACAGAAGTCCGCCATAGACTCTGGATTTTAGGGATGCCTGGGGGGCTCAGTGGTTGTGCGTCTCCCTTCGGCCTAGAGCGTGATCCTCGAGTCTCGGGATCAAGTCCTGCATCGGACCCCCTGCATGGAGCCTGCTTCTCCCTCTGCCTGTGTCTCTGCCTCTCTCTCTGCATGTCTCTCATGAATATATATAAAAAAAAATCTTTATAAAAAAAAAGAGGACTCTGGATTATAGTCTGAGTGTGATTTGAACATAACAAGTACAGTCTTAACATTACCTCTACAAGCAGCTTTCCAAAAGTCTTCCTCTCCAGGGCGTATTTGGTAGCTTCATCCAAAGCTCTCTGTCCTAGTCCCACAGCACCAGCTGCGACCTAGTATTTTAACATTTTACAAAGCATAAGTTCATGCTGTTTTTAAAACACAGTACAATGACTATTTGCCTAAAATTCTAAGTTAAGGATTATACAAAGAGAAGGAATTTGTTGCCAATTCCTTCAGGCAACAAAAGAAGGGGTGGGGAAGAACAAACATTTAAATTTATATTTTTTATGAATTAAAGGCATTTGTGAGGCACAGGATCATAGCCTAGAGAGTAGTCACTTCTTCCGTTTAACAAGGGAAAGCTTCTTAGGGGAAATATTCCTAATGAGTAAAGGAAGAGGAAATGAGCACATATCAACAGGAATGATTAAGTATGGACTGCCTCTCTGTAAATCTAGCAGTGACTACAGTAATTTTTGTATTTGCTAAAATAATTTCTGTAACAGTCAGCAAGCCAGTTGAAGAATTCTAAAAAATAAAGAAAAATGACAGTATCTCTCCATCTTAATAAAAGAAGTAGATATTAAAAAGGAAGGAAACACATACCAAATATTCCATGTCAAAATAAAAATAAAACTACTCAATGTAATAAAATAAAAAATCCTATAAGGACTGTCAAGTCACTGATATTACTTACTGGAGGTCTGGTTTTGTCAAAAGCTCCCATAGCAATTTTGAAACCAGCTCCCTCACCAATTAAAACATTTTCTTTAGGCACTTTCACATCCTCAAAGACAATTCCTCTTGTATCTGAACATCGCTGACCCATATTTAGTTCCTAATAAGGAAAACAATATATGTTAAGGAACACGTTTTGAGCTAAGATGAGGTTTTGCTTTAACTGTTTTAGGATTTTTTGCAATTACCTAAAACGGGTTGACAATCAATGGCTTCTAATCCCCATTTTGTAAAAAGAAAATTTTATTAGAATAGAGTCAATACCTATTTGTTTATGTATCATCTATGGCAACTTTCTTGTTACAAGAGCAGAATATTAGTTATGGGACAGTAACTTTGTGGCCCTCAAAACCTGAAAATATTTATAATCTGGATCTTTAGGAAAAAGGTTGGTCAAATCCTAGTTTAAAACAATGTTTCACAAACTTTGAATCCAAAACTAGTCTAATGATCTACATGTATGTACACTAAGACAAATTTCCTGTCTGAAGACTACCTTTTTTACTATGAATGTCAGCTTAATGGAGCTAGCAAAGTAATGTACCAACGCTTTCTTAAATTTCAGCACCCCCAGATTTCCTTGTGCCCCTTTTAATTCCCTTACTTTACTCCCAACCTGAAGCAACCAATGATCTAACTTCTGCCCGTGTAATTTTTCCTTTTCTAGAATGTCATGTAAGTAGAATGACAGCAATAAGTGCCTTCTATGTCTAACTTTTCACTTAGCAGAGTGCTTTTGAGATCTACCTATGTTGCTGCCACTCAGTAATTTATTTCTTTTATTGCTGAGGAGTATTTCACTATGTGAGTGTACCATATATCCACTATTTATTCACCATTGATAGACATTCCTCTTTCACTCTAGTTTTTACAAATTCTATAAAGTCACCATAAACATTTGTGCATACCCCTTTGTTTTTCATTTCTCTTGGATAAGTATCTAGGAGTGCTGGGTATGTGGTTAAGTGCATATTTAATTTTATAAGGAATTGCTAAAGTAGCTATATTCCTTCAACTTTTTATTTTGAAAAATTTCAAACCAACAGAAGAGCTGTAAGAGTAATATAACAAATACGTATGCTTTACCTCAATTCACCAATTATCATTTTGTCACATTTGTGAGTGTGACTATTAGTACTATTTGCTGAATTATTTGAGAGGAAGTTGCAGATACAGTGACTCTTCTTAAGGAAAACAATTTTAATCTCTTTTAATGAACTGTGAGAAGCAGAGGAAATGGGAACACAGAGCTGTGGGCAAACTCTTTAATTTGCTTAGTTTAATATTAATAGTCTACTTCTAGGCTCAAAGAAATGGTAACAATAGAATATATAGTTTTACCAAGAAAGAAACCAACATCTCTTTTTTTGGTCTGTAAGTCAATAAACTCTAGTGCCTTAGACCCTCACTCAATATAATGAGAAAACACTGTTTACAAAAATGCTTTACTCTAACCTGTTTCCCAGACTCACCCCAAACACTAGAACATTTTTTTAAAGATTTATTTTAAAAAGTGAGCCTGTGCTCGTGTGAGCAGGGAGAGAGGGAGAGAGAGAATCCCCAGCAGACTCCTCACTGAGCTTGGAGCTGGTGGGACTCAATCCCACAATCCTGAGATCATGATGGACCCTGAGATCATGACCTGAGATGAAACCAAGAGTCTGACGCTCAACTGACTGAGGCACCCAGACACCCTCAAACTCTAAATTATTGTAAATCAAAATATTTCCCGTACTCCTGTCAAGCCAGATGACTTCTAAAACACAAAACACTTTTAAAAATATCAAAATTTCACAAATTTGTCAAACGCTCATATATTTCAAATACAGATTCAAAAAAGTTTAAATATATACAATATAATTATCTGTCTCTCTCAGTAGAAAGTAAGCTCCCCAAGGGCAGGAATTTTTGTCTGTTTTGGTCCATATGGTATCCCCAATACCAGAATAGTGCCTAGTGTATAGGATGAACTCAATAATAAATATTTATTGAATCAGAAATATTTTTTAAGTGAGAAATTGAGAAAAAAGAGACTAGAAATACCATGATAAAATCACAAATGGGTTTACTACTGAAAAAAGTATGAGCTTTTAGGTCCTTCATATTTTCTAGAAATGGCCATAAATTTGGCCCTAAGTTTTCCAACAACCATCCCAAAAAAGGAAATATGAATAAGTATAAATGAAAGCAAACCAGGACACTCAGTGGCTCGGTAGTTGAGCGTCTGCCTCAGGCTGAGGTCGTGATCCCCAGGGTCCTAGGATCTAGTCCCACGTCGGGCTCCCTATGGGAAGCCTGCTTCTCCCTCTATCTCTATGTCTCTCATGAATAAATAAATAAAATCTTTAAAAGTAAATAAATAAAAAAAATTTGCTTGGAAGAAGTATATCCATTCTTACAACTTATATATTTTTTTATATATAACAACCTTACTAGAATTTCACTGGTTAAGTAGTCTACCTTTAATATCTACTTTTAAAAGAGAATATAGAAAAATAGGGTCAGAAAATATATTGGGTAAGTCCCTAGGACACTTTAGTAGTGATCTCAACTCTCCCTATACGTATGTACCACTGCAAAACTAATCTACTTGGATCTCAGTTTAACATTCAGTAAACACACTGAAATAATGTGTACATCTTCCACCTTTAATACTCAATAACCTAAAAGAGAAGTATAACCCCGCTTACATACTCTAGTAAATGCTTCCATTTTCAAGAGGCTTGAGTAAAACAGATTCTGATGGCTTTTAATAAAATAGGATCATATGAATCACATGACTGGTTTAAAAGTTTGCATACATTTGTCAATTCAAATTAGCATTTCCAGGTCAGGCTATGCCACCCTTAGTCTAGTTATCTCACATCTCACCAGATAATCTGTCTCATTCCCCATCTGGGAGGAAGAAAATATAGTCATAGCCTTCAGTAACTCTTAATAAACTTCCATATTTCTCCTTTCCCTTCATTATTCTTTCTTAAAGATTTTTATTTATTTTTTCATGAGAGCCACAGAGAGAGAGAGAAGCAGAGACACAGGCAGAAGGAGAAACAAGCCCATGCAGGGAGCCCGATGTGGGACTCGGTCCCGGGTCTCCAGGATCAGGCCCTGAGCCTGAAGGCAGACACCCAACCGCTGAGCCACCCAGGTGTCCCATCTCCTTTTCCTTCAGTATAGATATCATTTGGTCATTAATAGATATTTTTAAAAATTCATTTTGCAAATAAGAGTTTTACAGATGTAAAATTGAGTCTCCTCTTCCTATTCTCAGTTATAATCTTAATCCTATTTTCTTTGCACTCACTAGAATGACTTCATTTCCTTCTTTGATTTAAATTTTAAACTCTTCTCTTTAGTCTACTTTAAATACTACTGCTAAATTATCTCCACACATTCAAATTACAACTATTCTCAAATTTGTTACCTTTTCTTATTTAAATAAAATTTCTCACCTTCCCACATTCAAGGCACTTTACCATTTCCATACTTTCCTCAGGCACAGATTTTTCTCTTAGCTTTGTTATCGGATCTGGGGTATTATTTTAATCAGTACAAAGGGCATAATGCCAGTTATCCTACCTGAAAGGCTACTGTGAGGAAGGAAAAAGAGTGGAAAAGTCTTCTGAAATATCTAAAACTCTATTATTGGGGAGGCCACATAAATGACAGTTTCATTGATTTCTGCTTCATTATCCCTCAATTCAAATCAGCATTTCCAGGTCAAATTATGCCATCCTTAGTCTATTAACAGGTGTTATTAGCATTCTTTACAGTCTGGTACCATGAATGAACAGCCCCTTTTTCAAATAATGAATCAGAAGGATTATTCTCAATAAAATCTTCAACTTAAAAAACAGACTATTTCACCTGATAACATCAAAACATAGCTCTATTTTTAGGGACAGGTTATAGAGGTGATGGGGATTAAGGAATGCACTTGTCCTTGGGACGCCTGGGTCGCTCCAGGCATGATCCTGGGGTTCCGGGATGGAGTCCCACATGGGGCTCCCTGCATGGAGCCTGCTTCTCCCTCTGCCTTTGTCTCTGCCTCTCTCTCTCTCTCTCTCTCTGTGTTTCTCATGAATAAACAAAATCTAAGAAAAAAAAAAAGGAATGCACTTTTCCTGATGAGCACATGAGCAGAGTGATGTGTGGAAGTACTGCATCACCGTATTGTACACCTGAAACTAAAAACACTGTATGTTAACTGTAATTAAAATAAAAACTTAAAAAAGAAAAAAAAGTTTTATTTTTATACTTACTACAAAGAAAATGTTTTTTCAATAACATAAACTGGAACAGTAATTTTGAAATGTGTACTTAAAATAGTTTTTGAGGCCTTAATCACTGATAAACATCCACTTTACCTTTCTTCCAATCTGCACTCCTGGGGTATCTGCTTCCACAATAAATCCAGTGAAGGCTTTACCAGCAGGAGCCTTTGGATCAGGATCAGAACGAGCCAATAAGAAATACCTAATATATATATATGATATAGACATGATGACAAAGATAATGACATCAAAAGGTAACACATGGTGATGGCTATCCCATTTTGCAGGTGAGGAAATGAAGGATCAGAGAGGCTCAAGAGCTTGCCCAAGTCGCATACTTAGGATACGGCGGAGCTAGTGTTTTAGCCCAGGTCAACTTCTTAACTAATATGGTCTTTAACTGCTGGTTAGTAGTAGTTGTTAAGTAAACATTCCTCGTATTAAGATTACACAACATAAAAGGAAACAATGTGCCACTGGAAATGACGCTTGTTCTTTCCCAAAACTAACGGGATTCTTTAAGGGATAAGTTATCTGAAAAAGGACAACAAATAGGGCTGCCTGTGAAAGGAATAATGTATGAGACAAAGGCCCCTATATTCTGCCTACTGTCCTCTTTTTGCAGTAAAATTAGTGTTTTTTTTGTTATAGCTAGATTATTATGAATATTTGCTAGGTTTTCACTCCAGAATTTTTCCCAGAGAGATTTTTAAATGAAACATGAGGTATGCAGAAACATCTAAATGGAACCCATGTTCTAAGTAGCCTGATACAGGAGGAGTTTTTAAAAATTCCTTACGCAATTTATTTTCTATGCTTAACACTAATAAATTATTCACTCTATAATCTTACTTGACAATAGTAAAAAAATAGTAAAAACTGTTTTCTAGTTTCATGTTACCTAATTTGTCTTACTACATGTGGAGTTATACTTAATGAGTTCTTAAAATTATGAAAACTCCTAATTGCACTGTTCAATTTCTCTCAACTTGTTAAATTTTAATAGTTCCTTCATTTTTCTCTTACTTTCTGATATTATTACTTAAAGATATGATCTAGCCCTCCTTAATACTAGACAGTCATAAAGGAGTTGCTAGGTATGTTTAAAATATCCAATTTGCAGGTAGGCTCAATCTCAGAAATAATACTCTACTTGCCAGAAAAACTGCACTGCAGAACACACAAATGGATATGGAATAAGAATTTTTGCAGACAATGAAAGATAGCCCATGCAGTTCATCATCCAATCACCAGACAGTCCTTATTACTTATATGATGAGTACATATAGTATTTTCCATGACAACTTAACACACGTTGGACAGCACTGTCGTTGGAAAGCTTAACCTTATGCTGAACTATAGTCTACATTTTTCTAACTTTGACCCGTTAATTCTGAACTGGCTTCCTGATGCAAAGGTACAAGCTTGCTCTTCTGTGTGACATTATTTCAAAACTTTCAAAATTCTTCCAAAATAACCAAACTTAATTCCTTTACTCTTCACAGGCTTCCAGACTCTTTCTAATGAAGGATACTTACTTGTTTTTGAATTTATTCCATTTTGTCAATGCATGTCTTAGAACTATTACCATTCTTCCTTCATTTGTGCTATTATCATTTCAGCAAGAAATTACAGTAGCTTCTTAAAGACAGTACGTCACCCGGTTGATTCCTGCTGAATCTACAGGTATCCCTTTTACTTTCTCCATCTTTTTTTCTACAAATGATGGTATATATGGATTCTTCAACATTTTACATTCATGCAGGTTATTTTATGATCCTTTGTCAAACTTCATGTCATTATTTTGGGATTTATATCTAACGGTTTGGACCTTTAGATTTTACTAAAGTAATATTCTGTCTTTTTTCTAAAAGAGAATCTGAGTTTTAAGACTGTCTTGGCTTATTGTTTAGACTCAGAGCAGTGTACTATACCAATAGTTTTCCTTTTTCCTCAGTCTTTGGAGAACAGTTCCAAGCAGGTGCTGGTCTGAGGATATAGACAGCAGAAACAATGAGCCAAGTAGTGGAGCTCTGGCTTTCCTAATCACATTCAACCACAGCAAGTGTTTTTGTTCTATTTTCTTTTACAAATTAGACTTCTGAGGATTCAGTCTGAAGAAATAATTCAGAGCTTAATAAGTTTCTAAAAATAACTATTTATGATCTCTCATGCACATTCCAGTTCCATGAATAGGACTTACCTTAAGTCTGGTGCTTTAACAAAGGAGAGAAGGAGATGAAATAATTAACAAGCACGACACAGAGATGTTTTAAACAACATACCAATTAGCTTTTCCTCCATTGGTTATCCACATCTTCTGACCATTAATAATATACTCATCTCCTTTCTTTTCTGCTTTGGTCTTTATACCAGCTACATCAGAGCCAGCTCCAGGTTCTGTTACACAGTAAGCCTTAAATATATGGGAACAATACAAATAATTTAAATTTTATTACTAAATTATGAATATTTAGAAACAGGAATGTGTTTTATTTTTTAAGCCAGTATTTTAAATATTTTTAAATATCTAAAAATAAAATGTTCTCAGAGAATCAAATGAACTGCTTAAATGTAGAAGTATTAAATATATAAAACTAGATGTAGGGGGCACTTGAGTGGCTCAGTCGGTTAAGTGTCTGCCTTTGGCACAGACCATGATCCTGGGGTCCAGCCTCACATCCTCATTGGGCTTTCCTGTTCACTGGGGAATCTGCTTCTCCCTCTCCCTCTGCCTCCTCCTCACTGCTCATGCTCTGTCTCTCTTCCTCAAATAAATAAAATCTTAAAAATAAATAAATAAAACTAGATGTAGGATATCAATAAACCATAGCAATTAAAATGTCAGCTATCTTCAACTACGTAAAAATCATTCGTAAGTTTATTTAGTATCTACTATGTACCAAGTTATGAACCAGCAGATGGAAAAAAAGCTAAAAGACATCCTATCTTCAAGAATTCCACAACAGTGGAGATGAATACTAACTATACTGTAATTATATATCTAAGTACTAAAGTCCTACACAATGATCTTGCAAAACTAGTTTAGCTTTAGGGTGTCAGGAAAAGCTTCCTGAAGGTGATGATCAAATCAAGTCTCAAAAAGGAAAAGGAATTCTTTGGGGATAAAGAAGGAATGTATATTCCAGGCAGAGTAACATTTGCAAATGATACTGAGATAAATGTAAGGTTACATAGCAGTTGTAATTCCAAAGCAGCAGAGCTCCATAATGTGTAAACTGTATGCAAGGAAGGGATAGATAGGAAATGAGTCTGGAAAGAAAGGGAGGAAATAAATGACAAATAACTCTTTTTTAAAAATTAAATTATTTTTTGAGAGCCTTCTTCTTTTTTTTTTTTTTTTAATTAAATTATTTTTGAGAGGGAGCCCAAGCACACAAATGAGGGAGGGGGCAGAGGAAAAAAATCTTAAGCAGGCTCCATGCTGAGCTGAGCTGGACACAGGGCTCGATTTCACAACCCTGAGATCATGACCTGAGCCAAAATCAAGAGTCAGAGGCTTAGCCAACTCAGCCACTCAGGCACCCCACCAAAGAACTCTTTATATCATGCTAAGAAGTTAAAATTTTATGTAGTAGAAAGTGGGGAGCTTCTTAAAGCTCTTAAACAGAGGAGTGGCAAGATGTAAGCAGTGATGTATAAAGGGGGTGGTGGAAGGCAAAAGGTAATTCATTCAAGTTTAATGAGTGACAGGTACTAATTGATAAAAAAGGCCTTAAAGATACAAGTTCCTTGTCCTTAAGGTACTCATAGTCCAAGGAAGAGAGAAATCTTAACAGTTAATTTTAACTCAAAGTAGTAAGGGTACATAGATACATTAGAAATGATTACTTGGGCCTGTAGGTAGGTGAGAGGTGATGAGTGGTGAAGAGGGAAAAGAGGAGGAATAAGTAAAACTTATTGGAAAAGATAAATGTTAAAGGATAAAGAGAGGCAAACAGATCTAAGGCACAGAAGAATGCAACAACTGTTGTATAGGAGAAACTACTAGCAGTTCCATACTGGAATGTAAAGTGTGAAACAGCTCCTTTCATGGTTTTGAGTTGGGCGTGGAGACTACTTAAAAAAAAAAAAAAAGTTGGGGCAACTGTCTGGCTCAACCAGTTGAGCCTGCAACTCTTGATCCTGAGGTCTTGAGTTCAAGTTCCATGTTGAGCATGGAGCCTACTAAAAAAAAAATAATAAAAGTGTGAAATTGAAAGCCAGGGAAAGAGGCTAAAAAGGCAGGAAAGGACCTAGTGATGGAGGCTGATGTGTATGCCACGCTGAGAGAGTATACTTTTATGTACTCAACAAAAATACACTGAACACTTTCTATTGTGCCATGGAACCTCTTTAATGAATCAAATACCTGGGTTTCAGGGGATTCCAGAATGCCCTAGGGCACACAGGTGAGGAGTATATGTATGTTTCTGGGCAAGTCAGATTCTAACATGGTTCACAAACTAAAAAACTATATAAGACATTACTGCTATTAATGAAATGGAATCACTGAATGTTTCTGTAAATAGAGGAGAGTGATAGTTACACATTTATATTTTAGATAGTTTATTATTATGAAACTTTTATATAACAGGTGGATTTAAGGGGGACTACAAAAGACTGCAGTTAGGGACACACATTAGGAGGCTTTGCAATAGCACAGGCAGGAAATAAAGAAAGCTTAAACTAAGACAGAAGATGAGCAAAAATGGAGTTGAGAACTGTGGTGTGAAATCCATAGGACATGAAGACTAAACAGGATCTTGGGGAGCTAGAGAGGATGTTACGATGACTCAATTTTTTTATTTTAGGCAACTTCCAATTAGGGATAACCTAGAAAAGAAGCAGTTCTAAAGAGGGGAGAGAAAATAATTTGGTTTGCAACACATTTAGTTTAAGCTATTTAAGTCTAAAGAAAACATGTCTAATAGGGAAGTGCATAGAGAAGGGTAAAGCTAAAGGGAGAATTCAGGGCTAAAATGGGAGTTAAAAGACTACCCAATGAATATACTAAACCTTAATGCCAGATGAAAAAAAGGTTACGTCATTTAAGTCAAGAGTAAGCTTTACATAATAAGTGAGTAGTGGTAACACTATAAGCTATGTTTACAAAAGTATAAAATCTAAAATAAGAGTGATGGAACTCTTACTCTATATGCATCGGTTCATGCTGGGGTACCAGATTGAGCTCTGTATTTCAGAGTGTGGTTACTCAGGTTATGGGGCTTTACTGTATGAAGAAAAATGAAAAAAATTGGGGATAGTTTAGAAAAGATAAGATCCACATGACAGCTATATTCAAATATTTCAAGGGCTATATAACCAAGGGGGAGAATTTGAAATGATAGAACTACAGTGAAATCACTGAAACTTTCATTGAGTACCTACTATGGCAAGAAACGGCAAAGTTATAAAAGAAATGTCAGAACCTTTTTCTTCAGGGCCATGTAATCTAGCAGAGCTTTCTAATGGTCAGAGATGTTCCCAAATGGAGCTACTTGAGGAGGGTGTGACTCTCAAGCATGAAAACATGAGTTAGATGGCCTTCTGACAGGGGTGCTATAGAGGCGATTCAGGTGTCACATGAGTTAACTAGATTACTCTATCTACTGATTTAAAGATATTTTTAGCATTATAACAACAAAAAAAGGTATTGTACAAATGAACTGTCTAGAAAAGATAACTCTGTAAAATTTTATTTTAACCACCTCAGGGAATTTTCTTTTCTGAAATATGCTATTAGACATTTCCTACTTTATAATTAGGTGAAGTTTTTGTTTTAATTTTTTTTAAAGATTTTTTTTTTACTTGACAGAGAGAGAAAGAGACAGTGTGCACAAGCAGGGGGAGCAGGAGAGAAAGAGAGAAGTAGCCTCTGCCAAGCAGGGAGCCCAATGTGGGGCTCAATCCCAGGACTCTGGGATCATGACCCAACCCGATCATGACCCAACCTGAAGGCAGCCGCTTAATCAACTGAGCCACTCGGGTGCCCTCTAAGCAAAGTTTTGAGAGCTGTTTCTATACAAGATGCCTTATCACAGATAGTTTCTCAGTTGGTCTTGTCTTCTTGTTTGTTTCCTGGTAATTACTTTTTTTTTTTTTTTTAAACAGCATTTATGGTTTTTTTAAATTTTTATTTATTTATGATAGTCAGAGAGAGAGAGAGAGAGAGAGAGGCAGAGACACAGGCAGAGGGAGAAGCAGGCTCCATGCACCGGGAGCCCGATGTGGGATTCGATTCCGGGTCTCCAGGATCGCGCCCTGGGCCAAAGGCAGGCGCTAAACCGCTGCGCCACCCAGGGATCCCTGTTTCCTGGTAATTAAAATTAGCATTATAAATGCTCTTTCAGCAGAAACCTTTTTTGCTTCCACTGCAGCTTGTTTTCTTCATCACACCATACGTATTATATACAGTACTACTGTCGTTCATGTGTTTCTCCCTTATGCTGTATCAGAGCTTCCTGAGGGCAGGAATGAGACGTACTCCATTTGGTATCCCTAGTGCCTATCAATGTTTAAGAAAACAATCAATGTTTCTGGCATTTGTCATCTTCGGTATTCTAACTAGTTTGACTTACAATATCTAAATGTTTCCATGCAAACTAGAGAATCAAGTAAATTAGTAACATTTTAATGCATAATCACTTATTTATGAATAATTTACTTATTTACATACCTCTATGCATAGTAAGTTAATACTTTGTGGGTGAGGATCTGAGAGTCTATCAGATTGTTAACTTCTTGTAAGAAGGATCTCAGTTTTATTCACTATTCCCTGGTACACAGTATTCAAATATTTGAAATAATGAGCATAGTATATACTAGTGATAATGCTACCACTTTACATTTGTATAGTTTGTAAAGAAGCTCTCCATTATGTTCTAGTAAAAAAAAATTTTTTGCCCTTATATCTAAAGTGATGTGAGGTAGTTTATATAATACATGTTGTTTAAAAAATCAAGGTTAGGGATGCCTGGGTGGCTCAGTGGTTGAGCATCTGCCTTTGGCTCAGGGAATGATCCCAGAGTCCCAGGATTGAGTCCCACATCAGGCTCCCTGCATGAAGCCTGCTTCTCCCTCTGCCTGTGTCTCTGCATCTCTCTCCCTGTGTGTCTCATGAATAAATAAATAAAAATCTTAAAAAAAAAAAAATTAGGGTGAAGTGAAAATAAAGATAAAACCAGAAAAAAAAATATACAACACATGCTTTGAGGTTCAAATAATTAATACCTGACTGTAAAACTGGCTCTATGCTTTCAACTTATGCCTTCAACTTACCAAAACAAAAAAATAATAGTTATAAGTACAACTTATAGGTGTGAAGTGCCCATAAGCTCAAGTCTGGTATATAACAGGCAGCTCACATATTGAATGAATGAATAACAGTTAAAGAGAAACAAAGTTTCTCCTGGTCATTAGGTAGGAGAGAAATTTGTTGGTGAAGAGGACACTATGTGATGATATTCTTTAGAAAAAAATAAGCATTTTGCTTTACCTTTACTATATCCCTGTTAGCTATTATACTCCCTATTTTCAGAAGAGCTTTTAAAGGTAAGTGACTATGAGATCACACTGCTATCATATGGCTGAGCCAAGACTTAAAGCTAGGATCAGTGTTGTTTCAGTTAATTCCAGCTACCTTGTAGCTCCACTGGAAAGGCATTGTTTTATGATAAGAGTTTTCTTCATCATTATTAGCCTTTTTACAGACTTTTTTTTTTTTAAGATTTTATTTATTTATTTATTCATGAGAGACAGAGAGACAGACAGACACAGGCAGAAGGAGGAGCAGGCTCCATGCATGGAGACCGATGTGGGACTCGATCCCGAGTCTCCAGGATCAGGCCCTGGGCTGAAGGCAGCACTAAACCGCTGAGCCACCAGGGCTGCCCAGACTTCTGGGTTTTAAGACCATGTTTAGACAAATAAGTTTACTAAAGTCTTGCCCATAACAAGCTTGCCCGAACACTCTAATGCTAGTTCCTAACTGTCTGACACTGCATATATTTTAGGTATATATTTAAAAGATTTAGTTCAATTTTTAAAAAAGACATATGATTTCTAATGTGTTATTTTAATATTTTATATAATATATACACAGAAACAATTAGTTTTGATTTTTGGAAACTTTTCTTGTATTACATAGTATTAAAAAATAATTACAGTGCCCTTATTTATCTCTGTACTCACTTCCTCAGAATACCTGAGGATGTATATCCAGAGTGTATCTGCATGATCAGGCAAGAGATTACATCTTACAAATATGCAATGACAGTGTGTCTGTACTGCAAAGTTAAATCTAACACCTTCTTTCTTTTTAAGATCAAGATCTGAGCTGAGATCAAGAGTGGGACACTTAACCAACTGGGACAGTCAGGCGCCCCAAATCCGAAACCTTGTATCAACTTTTCGCAATAATTTTTACCATGAGATTATTTTTAAAAGCATAAACCTAAGGAATTCAAGTATATAACAATAGATAATAGTGAAATAATTTATAGCACAGTATGTCCATTAGATAACATATTATGTAATAATATCATAATAAAATTTATTTTTTTAATATTGCAGTATTTAAAAAGGTGTGTAAGAAAATGGTTATGTTACAGAAGATATAAAACTGCATATATAATATGACTCTAACTGTTAAAAACACATTTATATGTATTAAAAAATCTGACAGTGTGGTTCATGCCCACCTAAGGTCACACACATACAAAAACCTGACAGCAAATGTAGTAAAACAGTTAGTAAAATCAGTTAACTTCATATCTGAGGGATTATATAGATGTTTTTACAATCAGAAAAATTAAAAATACTATTTTTTTAAAGTTTAAATAAAACATTATATGTAGTATGATTTTATAAGTATTTATTGGAGTTAAGTAACTAAAACTGTAAATTAATCAAGACAAATATATCTATTGAATGTTTTCATTTTCATCCCTGACTTCATATTTTGGGTACATTTACTATTATGCACTAGAAGGGGGAAAATATACAGTAAACCTTTATTAATTCACAAGTTAGAATAACTTAGGGACTACAGTAAATTTATTTTCATATATACTGAAGGCACTGATAACACAAAAACAGTCAAAAATGTTTAGAATACTTGAACTATTTTAAAAGAATTTTATCTTAGAAATACATACTTCTAAGCAATAATTATAAATATTCTTATCAGTGCATTAAGGTAGGTTCTTCTAAGAATCTCTAAGCTAAAATTTTTTAGCCTATTTCCAGTATTATACAAGCTACAGGAAAACAATCTAAATGTGTCACATAATTCTTAGACAATATTGAGAAATTAACCTACTAAACTAATTTGTTGAAAACCATTAACAAAGAAATCTATATAAATGTTTTTATTAAGCAGTTTGCCTAAAATTTCAGTACCTGAAATAAGAAATGTTATCTTTAACTATTACCTTCTACTTTTGCAGACCAATTTTCACAATTAGCTCAAAACTAACAATTTACTATATTTTGGTATCACAATCACACCCCAAATTGAAATCTGTTCAACTCATAAACAAAAGAAGTCAAAGTTCTTATGTAAAAACACTTTGAGAACATGTATTTGTATATGTTATAATTATCTTTTTTCCTTTTTTAAGTAGGTTCCATGCCCAACATGGGACTTAAACTCATGACCCTGAGATCAAGAGTCACATGCTCTACTGACTGCCAGGCAGGAGCCCATATAAATATTTTTTTTAAATCCAATTTAAACTTTTGTTGAGTAGTGCTCAGGAAATTAAATAAATTCTATAAATATTCTTCCCAAGTCATTCAGTCATTCAACAAATAAAATAACTTTTCAGTCACATTAATTTCTTATTAGTTCAAAAGACTAGTAGTTCAAAGACTATTGTCATACATTCAATCTGAACTTCCTGACACAATCATGCAGTTCCTGAACTGCAGAGTACTCCATTAAGCAGATATTTCTTTCCTGGAAATAAGCTAGGAGATTATTAAGACACTTTTCTGGTAACCCAGAAACATCATACCTAAATATATTGCTAACTTTTGTCTTAATATGTTACAGCCCAGTGTACACATTTGTATTGGAAAGGAGAAATAGCATCCTTCTTTCCAAGCAGCAGCCGCACATACTCACACACATCAATGGCTCCTCGGTCAGCCTCCCCAAATATTTCTTTTGTTGTTGATCATTTCCAGCAATAATTAGAGGCATTTGCTACCAAAAAGAAAAGCGACATTGAAAAAAAGCAAGATATTTTTATTAGGTATGTAAATTCAGAGATACTATAATTCAAAACAAGAGAACTACTCCCCCCACTCCCAAAGGCTAAGTCCAAAGAACCGGCCTTTATTCTTCCTTTAAGAGAGCTAAAAACCATGAGGAAATAAATCTGTGAACCCAGTATTTTCAAAAATTAAGTTATATAGGACTATTTGGTAATATAATATGTAAAAATCCACTGCAGTAATATGCACTAAAAATTAAATTTAGGACAAATGATGTGGTATATATGATCAAACCTCTTAAGAACTGCTCACTAAATTCAGCATTGCCAGCAGTGGCAGCAAGCCATCCCGATCCTTTTTTCCTGAATGCTAGTTTTTGGCCTTGCCTATACCTAAGAAATGCCCTTAAGCAGCAGCCAAAGTATAGTGTCCCTACAAGGCTAGCTAGAACTCCAATTACTGGAGACAACAGGGCAAGAATGATCAACTCAGGCAGTAAGAAGAGCTCTAGGCTTCAATGCAGAATCTCGTGTTTTTTCTTTTTTTGTATCTATCTACTTACCCATTTACTTTTTAAGATTTTATTTATTTACTTGACACACAGAGAGAGACAGTGTTCACAAGCACAAGCAGGGGGAGTGGGAGAGGAAGAAGCAGGCTGCCCACTGAGCAGGGAGCCTGATGGACTCAATCCCAAGACTTTGGAATCATGACCTGAGCTGAGGGCAGACACTTAGCCAACTGTGCCATCCAGGCCACCCCCTGTTTATTCCATTTAAAGAAAATTGTGTTGCACCAACTTAACCTAACCTACTATCCCATTAACAGCTCAGTTAACTATTAATTTTCTAATATTTCTATTTCTATTTATTTTCTAAAAGACTTACCCCCAAAGAATTTGCTTCAATAGCTGTCTGAACCCCTGTGCATCCATAAGCCAATTCTTCAGTAATTAAACAAGCATCAAAAGTTCCAAGTCCAAGACCTCCTATAGTACCAAAATATTTTAAGATCCATTATAATATGTAGTATATCTTGTCAGAAATAAAGGTGAACTATTTTAACTAATAAGAAACTAAAAAAGTGTTCTGGTTAGCACAGTAACAAATTATACGTCTCTAAAATAAGTTTTAAATATTTCAAAAATGTTTTTTTTTTAAATTTTATCTATTTATTCATGAACGACAAAGAGAAAGAAAGGCAGAGACACAGGCAGAGGGAGAACCAGGCTCCATACGGGGAGCCCGACATGGGACTCAATCCTGGAACTCCAGGATCACGCCCTGAGCCGAAGGCAGACGCTCAACCACTGAGCCATCCAGGCGTCCTTCAAAAATGTTTCTATTTGTAATCTGGACCTGTCTTCCTGTTTCAACTTGATATTGTAAAAATTTGATTCAACTGTGCTAAAACTTTGACTTTTTCACCTGAAGAAGTGACAATGTCACAGAAAAAAAAGTCTTAATAAAATGCAAAATCAAAGGTAGAATCAAAATGTAACAAACTGACTAAAGAGAAATTACCAATGTCTAAGATGAAGTTAAGGTTGAAACCAGTTAAAATGAAAAATGCGTCTAAGTGTTAATACAACGTTTCTAAAAGTAGGCAACTACTGAAGTCTGAACAGGAAAATAAAAGTAGAGGCCCTAAATCATAAGTGAAATATAAATGGCAGCCAATATTTGAAAGAATGAGTACAGTCTTATCATTTTCCCTGTTCATACTCATTCTAGGATTAAAAATGTCATGAAAGCTTACCACAACTCTCTGGAATGTGTGTATTCATTAAACCAAGTTCCCATGCTCTTTTAATTAGGGGGACAGGGTACTAAAAGAAAAAGGTAAAA
Source organism: Vulpes vulpes (assembly GCF_048418805.1). NCBI lineage: Eukaryota > Metazoa > Chordata > Mammalia > Carnivora > Canidae > Vulpes > Vulpes vulpes. Next base: position 145,717,873 of record NC_132782.1, read on the forward strand.
ACAAAAAAAAAATTATATTAAAATCTACATAGTTTGATTATATAATCTTATAAAAAATGTAAAAAACTTTTTCTCCTTTAATATGCATACACCTACCTCGCCAGTTTTATCATATTCTGCAGCAACGGGGATTATTTCTTCCCTGGCAAATTTACGAGCAGTAGCTTGAAACTCTTTTTGCTGTTCAGTGAACTCTAAGAGAAAGTCATTTAGAAAACATTAAAACAAGACAATGAGCTGAAGATGAAGAGTAAAGTCCCATGAACTCAATATGTGAAGATTTATAATGGAGTCTTTAACTTTTGATTAATCAGAAAGTCCACGAAGTGTACTTTCTGCAAAGTGCAAAGACCGCAACACACTTTTGGACTAGCAAGATTCCACTGTACAAATGTAAGTAAACCCATGTCAATACAAGTACAAGAAGGAGGTAGGGAAGATTTCTAGCTTTTACAAGTGAGTAACAGATATAAACTTGTTTTTCTCTTCCAACTGATGAGAGTAAAAAAATTTTTGTTTTTACTTGTTACTAGTTCCTATACAGATTTATCAAATGTTTACTAATACTGAAATGAAACTAATATATAAGACATTCCCTCACCTCAAGAATCAGTCTAACTAGGGAGATGAGACATGCTTAATGACCATAAACCAATAAAACCTGCTCCAAAGTATCATGTAAGAATACCAAAACAATCACACTCTTCCTTTAAACTCAGATTTAAAGGGTATAAATTAATACTTTAAGGTTATATATTAGCACAAAGCAACTGGTAAAAGTGGTGAGAGAGTTTCTCAAAAGTTAACAATAACATAAAACTAATTCAATTACATAAAATATGAGGTTCTGTTGTTATAACACTAATGAAATGAATATGCTGGCTCCTGAGGACAGGAGCTGATCACTTGGATTTTTTCAAATCCACACTACCGCAAGGTTTAAATGTGGTTGTGTACAACGTCCAGGGATATGTAAGATTTTAAAAGAGATAAAGGCTGGGCAGCCCAGGTGGCTCAGCAGTTTAGCGCCGCCTTCAGCCCAGGGCCTGATCCTGGAGACGCGGGATTGAGTCCTACAACAGGCTCCTTGCATGGAGCCTGCCTTTCTCTCTCTTTCTGTCTCTCTCTAATAAATAAATAAAATATTTAAAAAAAAAAAAGAGAGAGAGACATAGGGTATTCTGGGCAAGAAAAATAAGAGCAAAAGCAAAGACACAAGAATGAGCAAGCATACTGATGACTATAATAATTATTTGTATGGGGATGTAAGAAAATATAAAAGGCATGAGAATTTTGGTTTGGGATCAAACAGCCTAAAATCCAATCTCCCATTTTATTGATAAGGAAACAAGAGCCCAGAATGAGGAAATGATAGTCTTAAAATGAATTAACATTGTATACTTCTTTTTTTTTTTTTAAGATTTTATTTGTTTATTCATGAGAGACACAGAGAGAGAGGCAGAGACATAGGCAGAGGGAGAAGCAGGCTCCCTACAGGGAGCCCGATGTGGGACTCAATCCAGGACTCCGGGGTCACGCCCGGAGCCAAAAGCAGATACTCAAGCACCGAGCCACCCAGGCGTCCCTAACATTATATACTTACATATATTTAAGAGTTTTAGTCATGGTTCTCTACATCAGAATTTACTTCTAATATTGGGACCAGCAGATACCAAGGTTGTGGGTGAGTAAAGGACAGGGAAGGTAGGTACCTGGTTTGTATTATTTATTGAGAAACTATTTAAATCCAGCCACTGTATACTAAGGACTTTACATACGTCATTATTCTTCAAATAAATCCTATGTGGCAGATATTATCTTCATTTTAGAAAAAGAGCCATATACAACTGCTCAGAGATATTACTTCTAGTCCTTTTAAGCTTTACAACCTCCCTCCTAAACACTTGTATCTAGATCATCTTGTTACTCAGCAAACTAGCACAGATTTCTCCTGCTGGCTTTTTTTTTTTTAAGATTTGATTTATTCATGAGAGACAGACAGCGAGAGAAGCTCCTGTCTCCTATAGGAGGCTCCTGTAGGGAGCCTGTTATAGGACTCCATCCCAGGACCCTGGGATCAGGGACACAGCCAAAGGCAGACGCTCAACCACTGAGCCACCCAGGTGTCCCTCTCCTGCTGGTTTCTTACTATTATGAATCTGTATGTGGGCAAACCGAAACTAAATAGCAATTGTACCTAACTATATTAATAAGAGAAAATCCAATGCCCCAAACTGCTATCCTTATATGGCCTAAAATTTTTCATTTAATTCTCTTTAAAAAACTGTAAGGAAACTAACAATCTTAAAAAATAAAATAAAAAACAAAAATGATAACCTGTTATTTGTATCTGGGTATGAGTTAATTTTTTTTTTCGTTTCTTTTTTTTTTTTAATTTTTATTTATTTATGATAGTCACACACACACACACAGAGAGAGAGAGAGAGAGAGAGAGGCAGAGACACAGGCAGAGGGAGAAGCAGGCTCCATGCACCAGGAGCCCGACTTGGGATTCGATCCCAGGTCTCCAGGATCGTGCCCTGGACCAAAGGCAGGCGCTAAACCGCTGCGCCACCCAGGGATCCCTGGGTATGAGTTAATTATCTGAGCTCCCTTGTAACTATTTTCTGAGACCAAGAAACCAGAGAAAATGGATTTTTAACTAAAGGAAAGGTAATAATTTTGAAGCAAGAAGCATTTTAGGAGGCAAGGATGCTAAAAATAGGAATTACTATTATTATTATTTTTGCTCAGGATCTTCATTTTAGAGACCAAAGGGGAAGGGAGATCTTATTCCTTTTCCTTCCAATACCACATGACTCCCCAAACCCAAAACGTTAAACTATTCATTAGCATCAAAACTGCAGTTCAGATGTATCAGGGCCCAAATAGGCTTTGGCTTATTAGCAGGTACCTAGCACTGTGTACCTAAGTGTTCAAAACATGTTTTTTACACTCGAATTTCTAACTTGAAGACTGTACCTAATAGTACATTTGTTATCTATGTAGGGGTACATACTTAGAAAAAAAGGCACAGGTATTTATGTTTGCTGCTAACACAGATCTCCACGTAGGATATTACACCGAAAAAAAAAAAAAAAAAAGAGATCAAGAAAATTGTGTATGACTGAACAATCTGTGGGTGGTAACTGGTTCTGATCATTGACAGACATTACTAAGACGATTTACAAATACATTCCTGACATAAATATATATTAAATATGTTTAAAGTCAAAAGACAGAACAAAACACATACCAAAATTAAATCCCAATCTTGGTTCATGCTTTAGGGCAGGTTTTGTATGTTGTAGTCTCCAGTCAAAACGAGAAAGGCTTTTTTTCAAGACCTGTAAGGGACAATTTTACAAAAATAAATTTGACAAATTAAACATCAAATAAGAGAATACTGGCAATTACAAGTAAGTACAGCAACTTGTTTGGCTATACTCAACAGCATAGTTTTTTAAGCCATTACTTAAATGCCTTCAACCGTAATTTGATTTCTATATTAAATAAGCCACGTACCAGATGTGTGAACACTTAATACAAAGAAAAAAACTTTTTAAAGTAATGAAAATAACAGTAGTATTTGTACTACTTGAGTGTCTACAAGACAAACAATAGGGATTGAGAAGCAAAAACAGGATGGTATAGTGCTGCATTCAAGAGTCCCCTAGTCTGTCAACTTTGATACCCTGTCCCTGTGAGCCTCACAGGTATGCCTCTGGGAATCTTCCCCGTGGAGGGTTCCATTTTCTAAGATACTTCACTTTATTTAACAAGTTAGCCTAAAACTATGTTCTATATCTCCAGCTGTTGTCTACAAGCATTCCTGAATATTCTAAAACAGTAATCAGCACACTAAGGCAGCCATCAGTTTTTGTTTGTTTTTTGCTTGTTTGTTTGCAGCCACCAGTTTAATAAATACAATTTTACTGGTACACCATATTGTCAATTGTTGCTTTTCCAGTTGCCAGAAACCAGATAGTCCACAAAGCTGAAATTATTTACTCTCCCTTTACAAAAATATTTGTGAACCCTCTTCTAAATAAATTACAGACGTGGGCAGCCCAGGTGGCTCAGCGGTTTAACACCGCCTTCAGCCTAGGGCATGATCCTGGAGATCTGGAATCGACTCCCATGTCAGGTTCCCGGTGTGGAGCCTGCTTCTCCCTCTGCCTGTATCTCTGCCTCTCTGTGTCTCTCATGAAAAAATAAATAAAATCTTAAAAAAATAAATAAATTACTGACATGCTACTTTTATTAATATCTGCAATATAATCTTATTTCTTCAAAAATATATAATGTTCCTTTGCAATCCATTTTTATACTCATGATAATTTAATGTACACAAAAGTAACCATTTGCATTCTTTCTCTACGATTTTATTTATTTATTCACAGAGAGAGAGAGAGGCAGAGACACAGGCTCCATGCTGGGAACCTGACGTGGGACTCTGGGACTCGACTGGACCCTGGGTCTCCAGGATCATACCCCAGGCCCAAGGCGGTGCTAAAGCTGCCCACCTTTTGCATTTATTAATGTTAATGGAAACCATAGTGGACCTCCTTCATGAGTTATGTTTGAGGACACCAGAATCAGTTTACATTTCAAAGGATTTGATGGAACTATCCCTACGCAATTCTAATATTCCAAAGAAAAGAGAAACTGAACAATATACTAAAAGATCAAGAATTGAACTTGTGGGGATCCCTGGGTGGCGCAGCGGTTTGGCGCCTGCCTTTGGCCCAGGGCGCGATCCTGGAGACCCGGGATCGAATCCTATGTCGGGCTCCCGGTGCATGGAGCCTGCTCCTCCCTCTGCCTGTGTCTCTGCCTCTCTCTCTCTCTCTGTGTGACTATCATAAATAAATTTAAAAAAATTAAAAAAAAAAAATTGAACTTGCTTACGTTTTTTGAAAACTGTAAAAGGAAACTGTCCATTTTGTAGATGACAACCTCAGCTTATAAAGAGAATCACCTACATTTACTTTTTTTAAAGATTTTATTTGATACAGAGAGAGAGAGGGAGAGAGAGAGAGCGCACGCACACAAGGGGGGGGATGGGAAGAGGGAGAAGCAGGCTCTCGACTGAGCAGGTAGCCTGATGTAGGGCTCAATCCCAGGACTGTCACCTGAGCTGAAAGGCAGACACTTACTTAGCTAACTGAGCCACCCAGGCGGTGCCTGAACCACCTACACTTAAAGTGACGGTATGGATTGTCAAATATCTTTTTTTTTTTTTTAATTTTATTTATTTATTCATGAGAGACACAGAGAGAAAGGCAGAGACATAAACAAAGGGAGAAGCAGGCTCCATGCAGGGAGCCCGATGTGGGATTCAATCCCAGGACTCTGGGATCACGCCCTGAGCCAAAAGCAGATGTTCAACCAATGAGCCACCCAGGCAACCCTGTCAAATATTTTAAATAACTCTTCCTAAATAACACTTTATACAATTTTGAAAAAAATAACTACAGAGTACAAAAATTCATATCTTCTTTGCAATTTTCATTAAATTAGTTTGGAAACAAATCATGGTTTCTCTAGCCCTTATTGTTCAGTCATCATAGACCAAACATACTTGTTCAGGGTCACATTCTACATGCCAATTCACTTAATCTCCAAGTCAAGCCTAGGATTAAGGCACTATTTTTATCCTTACTTTGCATACGAAGAAACTGAGGCTCTGAAAGTTCCAAGTGAAACTGGCCAAGGTCACTCTGCTATTAGGTAGTGTAACCAGGATTCTAATTGTAACATTAACTGTAGAGTAACCACCTTGCTTTACTGCTCTTTCAGTTTAGGTCTCCTAATTGGTTACTACATCCAATAAAGAAAAACCTCCCACAAAAACCAGACCAAAAAAACCTTGCTCTTCTAGTGGTTTAGACACCACTGCACAAAATCAGACCTCATAAAACAGGTAAAACAGTCTGCTGTGACTTTAAATAGGGAATTATTAGTGGACTTAAAATAATTTGTAAAAAGTTTACATATTACTCTTCAGGAAAATGTCACATAAAACAAAATACGGAAGTAGCTACAGCCAGGAAACAATCCCCATCCATCTGCTAATGATATATAATGTTAGCCATTTCAAGAGGAGGCCCAATGCACAGAGAATATAGAATTAGTAGATTATTTAGACTTAGAATGGCTTGAGTCTAGATTCCCCCAAGTGTTTTTGAGACCTTGGGCCAATTACCAACTTGCTGTAGCTTCTCTTCAAATCTAGAAAGTGAAGCTCTTTTTTTTTTTTTTTTTTGCTGGATGATTTGTTGAGAGGATTTAAAACAAGAAAACGTCTTGGATGCATCTTGCCAAATAAATGCTGACTTATCACTCTGGGCTCTCTACCCAGAACAACCAGATTCCAAATCTCCAAAAGACAAAGGATACGGGGGAGCTTGGCTCTGGTCTCACAGAGTCAAAGAAGGGAATCTGGACAAAGGGAAGTGAGTAAAGCGATAGAAGTTTATTAAGCAAAGGTGCAGAGAAGGCTCTCAGGTGTGAGAGGGGTCTGGAGAGGGTCGCCACTGAGGACTTGCAGGGTTGGTCTTTTATTAAAAGCCAACCGGGGAGCCTCAATCCTTTAAACATCTCTATTGATATCACCATAGAGTAAGGACTAGTGATAATATCTTCAAAGGCTTACTTCCTTTTTAGGTAATTCTTTATTGGTCACAAGCAGCTGTTATAACAAGGCCTCACCTGTGGCACCTGGGATTGGATGGTCTGGTTTATTCACCTCTGGTCTGGGAAGCCGCTTTTGTCCCTAACTCAACAGCATCTCCCATCAAACCTCAAGTCTGCAATCACAGTACAACTAAAATGAAACACTTTTGTGTATTTCTTAGGAATATAAGAACCTGGGCAGCTTGGGGGGGCTCAGAGGTTTAGCACCTGCCTTTGCCCCAGGGCGTGACCCTGGAGACCTGGGATCGAGTCCTACGTGGGGCTCCCTGCATGGAGCCTGCTTCTCTCCCTCTCCCTCTGTGTCTCATGAATAAATAAATAATAATCTTTAAAAGAAAAAAAAAAGGAATATAAGAACCTTAAATTTTATGGGAGTGTCAAAGAAGAGATACAGGGGTGTAAGTTTTCTGGATCAGGGTTTTCTATATTTTCCCTTGGAGAGATTGAGAAATTCGTCTTTTTCTGGTTGAGAAATTAGCCTCTTTTTTTTTTTTTTTTGGTTGTCAGTTAATCATCATTAAAAAAAATTTTTTTTTTTTAAATTGGGAGTTCAATTTGCGATCATCATCTTTGAAATCCCCCGGTTTCCATCGGCCCGGCCCATGACCTCGCACAGCCATCGGGAATACCGGGCAACTAGACTTTTTAAAGATCCTAAAATTCAGACTCTTTTTGGCCGAGAACATGAATTCCTCACTCACAGATGACGTCAGGACGGCTGTGTTAATGGGCCAGTAATATTCAGGGTGAAGGTCACCAAGGGGCCGAGACGGCGTCGAGTGCGCGAGCCACGACCCCGGGACTCCCAGACCCGCGTCCGGCGAGGCTCCGCGGCAGGGGCAGGTTCTGCCTCTGGGCACCCGCGGCGGGGCGAGCGCGGCGGGGAGAGCGCTGCGGGCTCGGGCAGCCCCGGCCTCCGCCGCACGGTCGCACGGTCGCCCCGACTCCGCGAGTCCCGCGGGGACCCGACCCCCGCGCTTTCGGGCCTCGCCCGGCGGCGCGACACCTGCCGCCGGCCCCGACTTCCCGGGCTGGAGGCGCACGCCCAGCGGCCTCCCCTCGAAAGCTACAGCCGGGAGGGCAGGCCCCGCGGCCGAGGCCAAGGCCGGGTCACGGAGGGGGAAGGTCGCGGCGAGCCCGGGGCGGCCCGAGGGCGAGGCCAGGGCGGGGGCGCGGGGGGCGGGGGGGGCGGGGGACAGCGACGCCCGGGCCCCGCCGCCGCCGCCGCCGCCTCGGGCCCCCGCCCGCCCTCCCGCCACCACCCAGCGCAGCGCCGGCGTCGCCCCGCGCCCCCCCACCCCCGCCCGCCCCCCCCAGCGCCGCGGCCCCCGTGTCCGCGCTCACCCCGCAGCTGCGCCTCAGCACCGCGGCCATGGCCGCCCCGCGCCGCTCCTCCGCGCTCCGCCGCCGCGTCCGGCCTCCCCGCCGCCGCCAGCCGGGGTCCTCCTGCGCCCAGGGCCCGGAGCGCCAGGCCCCGCCCCGACACGGCCTGGCCACGCCCCGACACGGCCTGGCCACGCCCCGACACGGCCTGGCCACGCCCCCGACACGGCCTGGCCACGCCCCCCGGCGTGGACGCGGGACGGAGGGAGGGAGGGAGGGCGGGGAGCGTGTGCCACCGCCGCGGGAGGGCGCTTCAGCCGCGAGACCCCCGGCGGGTGCGGAGGGGAGGGGGGGAGGGGAGAGAGGGGGAGCGTGTTCCACGGCGGCGGGACCCCAGGCGGGTGCGGAGGGACAGGGAAGGGACGGGGAGGGAGGGGAGGGGAGGGGAGGGGGGAGGGGCGTGTTCCACGGAAACCGGACGGCGCTCCCGCCGCGCACGTGCGACCCCGGGTGGGTGGGGAGGGGACGAGAGAGGAGGGAGGGAGAAGGGAGGGAGGAGAGGGAAGAAGAGGGGAGGGAGGACAGGGGAGGGGAAGATACGAGAGGGGTGGGAGGGAGGGAGAGGGAGGAGGGGAGGGGAGGGAGGGGGGAGAGGGGTGGGAGGGGGGAGAGGGGAGGGAGGGGGGAGAGGGGAGGGAGGGGGGAGAGGGGAGGGAGGGGGGAGAGGGGAGGGGAAGAGACGAGAGAGGAGAGAGGGGGGAGGGGCGTGTTCGCGGAAACGGGAGGGCGGCCCCGCCGCGCACCCCGGGCGGGGAGGGCGGTGGAGCGCCCGAGGCGGGTCCGCGGAAGCCGGCCCATCCCGCGCGCTGCCCGTCCGGGGAGGCTGCAGCCGGGAGCGCGGCGGGCGGGGCCGCGGGGAGTCCGGGCGCGGGGGCGGCGGGGCGACCGAGAAGCGCGCCCGCCGGGCCGGGTGACGCCGACCTTCCGTGACCTTGCCCGGCGCTCCCGGGCCCCTCCGCCGCCCGCCCTCGGCCTGCCCTCGGCCTGCCCCGGGTCGGGCCGCTGCTGCGGGGCCTGCGGCGCGGCGCGGGGTCGCGGCTTCCCGCCTCCCGCCTCCCGCCTCCCGTAGTGCGCGGGACTTGCCTTTTTAATCGCCACGGTCCGGGCTTGCGGTGGATCCCTCACCGCTACATCGTGTTAACTTGCTAAACAATCTTTTTTTCTTTCTGCAAATGCCCTGCAGGCCAACCGCAATCCCATTGCGACCTCGTTTTTTTAATCCCGTGCCTTGCTCCGCCAGGCCTGCGGGTGCACCGCCTTCGCCTCGCCGAGGCCAGGCACGAGGAAGAAGCGTAGTTTAGGGCCAAATTCCAAGTTACAAGCACCGGAAAAGGGAGAACTCGGTTTGTCCAGGAATCCCCCAAGAAGGCCTTCAAAGACCTGGGCAAAGCAGAGGACTGTTAAAGAAGGGGAGGATGGGGGGGATGGGTATAATAGGACTAATGCACCTCAGTTCTATTATTCTGAACATTTTTCAAGACGATGAAGATGCACAAAAGGATACAAAATCACCCTTGTGCTCATCACCTGGATTTAAAAACTGTTCCTGTCCACGCGCATGTGGAATTTAGGAAGCAAAACAGGTGAACGCGGGGAAAATTAGTTGTGACTTTTGCCATGATTGTTTTATTTATGTGAGTGTTTGGTGTCATTTTGTTTTTGTCAGAATCCTAAATTGAAACATTAAGATACTTCACTTATAAATAGACTTTAGGGCAGCCCCGGTGGCTCAGCGGATTAGCGCCTCCTTCGGCCCAGGGCCTGACCCAGGAGACCCGGGATCGAGTCCCACGTGGGGCTCCCTGCATGAAGTCTCTCTCTCTCTATCTCTGAATAAATGAATAAATTTAAAAAAATGATCTTTACACTCCCCCACAATAACGGATTTTTTTTTTAAAGAAACAAAGCCAATTATCCTGAAGAATACCTGTTTCTGAGTTGTCTGATTGTATTCATTTTTCCTCCTAAACCTTGTAGCTTCTATAAACAGCAAATTCCCGGAGGCTTCTGTAGCTTGCATCAAACATTTCACAAGGATGTTTTTTAGGTCCACTGTGTGATGTCAGGTTTATCTCACTGTTAGTAACGATAAGTTTGATCATTTGATTTTTTAGAAAAGATTTCTTTATTCATGAGACACACACACACACACAGAGAAGCAGGCTCCCTACAGGGAGCCTGATGTGGGACTCGATCCTGGAACTTGATCCCGGGAATCCATCCTGGGGCACAATCCTCGGGCTTCCAGGATCATGCCCTGAGCCAAAGGCAGAGCTTAACCACTGAGCCACCCAGGCACCCCTAGTCATTTGATTAACGCGCTGACAGTTCTGTTGTAAAGGCATGTTGTTCTCTTTGCAATTAAGTAATCTATATATTTCTATTTGATGTCATGCCAAACAGTATTTCTAAATATTGCTCACATGGTGGACATGGAATCAGCTCTCAAGAAACACCTTTTAAATTGGACACTGTTCACAAAACTTTGACTATATTTTTAGGTGAAATGATTCAAATAGCTTGCCAATGTTGCTTCATCCCTTGCCATTGCTTCCTAACTAATGGGAATATGACTTTAACCTGGTGGTTAAGTGGTTCTTAACCTGGGGCCCTTGAATGAGCTTTAGGTAAATGTGAGAATCCTTTGGAGTTAAGTGGAAAATTTGATATGTATGCATACATTTCTGAGGAGAAAATGCTCACAGAGGAGAGTAAGCGTATATGAGATGCTGATAGTGTAGTCGATGTGATGGAGAGAGTTGTTGGAGGTTTTCTTCACATTGTTTTTGTTTCCCAATGAAATCAGAAAAAAAGGTTATCAGTAGAGAGTGAGGAAATGTTGGAAATTTGAAAAGTGGAAAGAATGAAAAATTATAATAGTACGGACACTCTTTCGTCAGACTTTCCGGATCCAAGGTCAAGTCAGACACTCAACTGCAGTGAGCCATCCAGGCACCCTAGAAAAGGAATTTATAATAATAATACCTCTGCCAGGCCTTTGGGAGTCCTTTAAGGCTTTATCAACCTTGACATTGAAAAACCAGTTTCCCTTCCCATGACCCTTGTTTTCAGAGCAAAGATCACACTTAAAAATTGCTGATCCCACTTTAAACACTAGATGTAGCTATTTGGCTTAGATCCCAGGAACTAATATTTTATGGTGAGTTTTTTCTCCTAAAGACCTCTTTTACACGTGAAAGATTAATCTGTATATTCCTGGGTTTTGTTTTTGCTTTTTTTAACCTGCCGGCTCAGAAATTTAAAATGATCAGTTTTTGCCAAATAAGAACAGAATGTAAATTCAGATTCTCATTTGGACCACAACAGGTAAAGGAGCTAAGATTCACCAAAAGGTAAAACCAGTCTTTACTTCCTAGTGTATATTCCTCAAGCCAGAAAATAAAAACATGTAAAGGGACAGGGTAGGATTTCTTGGGTCCTCGGAACTGATAGAAGGACGAAAAGAATGCTTGTAAGACCAGATTAGGTGCACGGTGCTTAGTAAATGTTACCTTCCCAGGGAAACCAAGGAGTGGAGCACAGTCCAGAGCTAGAGGGAGAGGACTATCATTGACAGATTTCTTTTCTTTTGTTTTCTTTTTTTTTTTTTTTTAGGATTTCATTTATTTATTTGACACAGAGGCAGAGAGCCGTGGGAATGACAGGCAGAAGGAGGGGAGAAGCTACCTCGAGGAGCAGGGATCCTAATGCAGGGCTCATCCCAGGACCCTGGGATTATGACCTGAGCCACCCAGGTGTCCCTATCCTTGGCAGATTTTAAAAAGCAGCTGAATATACCTCAGCCTGAGCAGCAGTCTTAATGGAATTCTTACTTAGGCCAGAAGTCAGAGCAGCATGGTCAGAAAAGGTGGTCACATGGAAGGGGACTATCAGCAAGGGCTACTTGTACATACCTGGTTTGTGAGCTAATTGCAGCAGGAAATTAGTCTACTAGAGATGTCAAGTACTGGCTTCTGTCCTAATACCATCCCTATTTTTGGAAGTCTGCCCTGCCCGCTGTTGTGTTTGCAAAACAGTTGTGTTCTGCTTTGAATGTGTGGACCTTCCTGCCTCTTGACCACAGTCGTTTGGACCAAAATATGGGCAGTCTGACGTTAAAGGAAGTCAGTTCATGAGCTGATCAGTTTATCAATGGCCTGGTACAAAAAGATGAATTTAGCTGGTCGGGTTGCCCGTCTGGGCAATTTGAATCAAACAGAGAAAGAGGTATTTGTTGGTAGTGGGCCAATGGGCAATCCACCAATTAGACAGCTCATTACATTCATGTGCAAGTTAAAAGTTCTAGAAGAACACACACCCTGAGCGTTGGAAACCAATGGGTAGAGGAAAATGGAATTCCCATGAAAGGCAGGCAAATAAAAATATCACGTCTTCAGGGCACCTTAGTGGCACAAAGTGTCCAACTCTTGGTTTTGGCTCAGGTCTGATCTCAGGGTCATGAGACAGAGCCCAAGTTGAGCCCTGTGTTGGACTCAGCTCAGAGTCCATTTGAGTTTCTCCCTTTCCCTCTGCCCTTATCTTTGTGTGAGTGCACACACATTCTCTCTCAAAAAAATAAATCTTAAAAAAAAAATAAAAAGATCAGATAGCCAAGCTCAGACCTTCAGATAGACATTATTAGACTAGTTCTTTCCAGCACCTGCCTTCCAGTGCAGTTGTCATTAGGTCCTATGGTACTTAGGTGCCCTGTCCAGGTTCCATAAAATCCAGTGTATTTGTATAGGAAAATTCCTTAAAATCGGCTAAGCAGGTCTTATACTTCCTTATAAGCAGAAAAACCAGAAACCATTTCTCTTTTTCCAGAGAGCTATGCTAATCAAGCTAAATTGTACTTATCTATATTCTTGTTATATAAACTCCTTTGTTGCTATATTTTGGGGCTCTTATTTAGCAGCTTTATTAAGGTATAATTGATGTACAATTAATTCACATTTAAATTGTACAAGTTGATGAGTTGATGACATATTTATACATCTATGAAACCATCACCACAGTCAAGATAGCAAACATTTTCATCACTCCAAAGTTTCCTTATGCCCCTTTGTAATCCATCTTCCTCTTTATTCCTGTTCCCAGGCAACCACTGATCTGTTTTCTGATACTGTATATCAGTTTATATTATTTTACAGAATTTCATATAAATGGAATCATATATTATGTACTCTTTTCTGACCAGCTTTCATTTACCACAGATTTGAGATTATTTTTTTTTAAAGGATTTACTTTTTTAAAAAAAAAAAAAACTTATTTACTCATAAGAGACAGAGAGAGAGAGGCAGAGACACAGGCAGAGGGAGAAGCAGGCTCCTTGAGGGGAGCCTGATGTGGGACTTGATCCCAGGACCCCTGGATCACACCCTGAGCCACCCAGGCATCCCCACAACTTTGGGATTCATTCATATTTAGAGTATCGCTAGTTTGTTTTTGGTTTTGTTTTTTGCTGAGTAGTATTTCTTTGGATATAGCACAGTTTATTGATAGACATTTAGGTTGTTTCCAATCTGGTACTGTTATAAATAAAACCACTGTAAATATGTGTCTGCAAAACCAGACACTAATGTAGTAGAAAATAAGCGGTTGAATCAACAACATCAAAAGCTGATTCTTGAAAAAAATAGTAAAATAGATGTGCCTTTAGCAAGACTGATGATTTTATTTATTTATTTATTTATTTATTTATTTATGATAGTCACACACACACACACAGAGAGGCAGAGACATAGGCAGAGGGAGAAGCAGGCTCCATGCACTGGGAGCCCGACGTGGGATTCGATCCCGGGTCTCCAGGATCACACCCTGGGCCAAAGGCAGGCACCAAACCGCTGCACCACCCAGGGATCGCTAGACTGATAAATGTTTAAACCATTTTAGAAATTAGAGGCGATAATTATGGATTTAGGAAGATTAAAAAATTATTTTTAGTACAGATTTTAAAATATCACAAGAAAATGCTTATAATGAGTTTTATGCCTCCTTTCTGGGCTCCTGCTTGCCATGGTGGCAACCTCGATATGCAGAATGATGGCCATGAGCTTATATACTTGTACCTCCCCCAGTAACCGTATCATCAGCTCAGAGGACCACCCATCCAGCCAGATGAGCATGGCTGAAGTTGACAAGGTGACAGGCAAGTTCAATGGCCAGTTTCAAGCCTCCACTATCTAGGAGGGGCCATTCCCAGGATGGGTGAGTCATATGTCTCCATTCTCTGACTGGTCGGGGCCAAGGCATTGTTTCAAAGAACTTTTGACTGGAGAGGATCACGGATGTGAGATAGTTGTCACAAATCAATAGTAACCCCACCCCCAAAGAGTTTTATGCCAATGCATTTAGAAACAGACAAAACATACCTTTCTAGAACTATGCAGATATCAAGAAGAAAAAAATTATACCAAGAGGAAAGAAATAAAAACCTGGTATAGAACATTATCCACCCTCTGAACTATCCTACCTCCAGATGGTTTGTAATAATTCTTTGCTATGTAAATATTTTGAATATGGGAACATATGGTTCCCATAAGTTTAGATTTTGTAAATATGATATATTTTTCAAAAAATTTTTTTATTAGGGACACCTGGGTGGCTCAGGGGTTGAGCATCTGCCTTCAGCCCAGGTGTGATCCTGGAGACCCGGGATCGAGTCCTGCATCAGGCTCCCTGTAGGGAGCCTGCTTCTCCCTCCACCTGTGTCTCTGCCTCTCTCTGTGTGTCTCTCATGAATAAATAAATAAAATCTTAAAAAGTATTTTTTTTATTAAAATAGATCTTAGAGTCTCAGCATTTACTTTTATCTAATATTTTACCTAATCTAAGGAGCGAGGATCCAAAGTGATAGCAGCAGCCTCCTGGAGAACGAATTAGGGCAAGGCCAGCTGGATTTGGGTGGACTATTGTTTGGAATATGAGGCTTATAGAGTCCACAGCTGAGCCGGCTTGTTATGGAAGGTTGATATTTGTCAAAGAGATTACCTGTCAAGGGGATTATCAGTGAGTGAATTATATGTCGCTGACAGGACAATTATAAAAGGATAGCCAGAGTCTTCAACTGAGAATCAGTTTAACTTCCCAGAGAGCTTTGTATATTTGGTTATAGAGATGAAGAGTCATTGACTGTAACCAGGGAGGTCTCATGGATTCAAAAACTCTTAAGAGTAAGGTTATAAGTGCCTGAGCCACTGGTATGTCAAAATCATAGTGCAAACAAACCTGATCAAGATCAAAGGATTAACAAAGGCAAGTTTAGGCGAAGGCAAAGTACTAAGAACAAGGAAGATAGTGGAACTGGCACGAAGGCCAGTTGTTTTGACAAAGTCTAAATTGACTTATTTTCATTTTTTTTTGACTTATTTTCAAAATAAGAAAGATTCATCTGATTATAAGTACTTACTAATTATTTAAAAATCTCACAAATAAAGGTAAGTATAAGGAAGAAAATAAACAATGGTTAATGTTAATATTTTGGTGTATGGCTTTTAGGTTTTTCTCCGTGCATAGAACACATATATATATACTCCTTTTCTTTTACAAAGTTGGATTTTATTACGTATATAATTTTGTACCTGCATTTTAGAAATGTAATGGGAGAGGCAAGATGGTGGAAGAGTAGGGGTCTTTGTTTCACCTGGTCGCCTTAATTTAGCTAGAAAACTATCAAATCATCCTGAACACCTAGAAATTCAACCTAAGGTGTAAGGAAAGCACAGCTGGAACGCTGCAAATAGAAAAGTGACCACTTTTTGCAAGGTAGAAGTGCAGAGAAGAGAAACGGAGGGGGTATATCAGAAGTTAAATGAGTGGGGGAGGGAGCCTTGGTAATACAGTCCTGGGGATCAAAATGAGGACTTTTTAGAAATCTGCTGCTGTGAACGACTTCCCTGCCTGAAAGGTGCTCAGGGGTGAAGCAGGTCAGAGTCACAGGTGGGTGAGTGGGTGGGGAGGGGTCAGTATTCCCAGAGGCACAGGAAGGACAGAGGTGCCTCAGCTGGCACAGTTCCCAAGCTTGGGGCAAGGAAACAGGTTTAGATCAGTGAGCTCAGGAAGACATTCAGCTTGTTCTTTTTTTTTTTTTTTTTTAAGATTTATTTATTCATGAGAGACAGAGACGCAGGCAGAGGGAGAAGCAAGCTCCCCACACGGAGCCCAATGTGGGACTCGATCCAGGATCCCGGACCGCCACCAACCACCCCGCCCCCGCTGCCCCGAGCCAGAGGCAGACGCTGAGCCACCCAGGCGTGCCAGGTTCAGCTTGTTGCCATAAAGCTTGAAACTTGGCCAGATTGGGTAACTGCTCTCCGTGTTGGGTCCCTGCAAAGGACTGGATTGCAGCAACTCTCTGCCATCCTCTGGGAGAGGCAGAGGGGGTGCTCATTAGGCCTGGTGAACACTCTCCAAGCCAGGGTCCTGTAATGGACAGAAGCGGGGAGACCCTCTGCTTCCTCCAAGAAGGGCAGAGAGGGGGTGCACATGAGCAGGCAAAGGCTCTCCCTGCTGGAGGCCTACAAACGGCACAGATCAGTGTCTCTGCCTGCGCCTGGGGGGGATCTGAGTGGCCTGGCCCCATAGGAGTCTGTGAGCTTGGGTGCTCACCAAGATCTCTCGGCTCCAGGCCTGCAGATCCAGGCACGGTCATGTTTTTCTTTCCTTTCACCCTCAAAAGAAGTGCTGAAAGCTTTCAGGGAACAAAAACCTCATGCAGCAAACAGCTTATACTGAGCCTGGCCCCCTGGCCAGAGGTGGTGCAACTCCACCCAGGCACAGACCCATGAGAATTAGCACAGCAGGCCTCTCCCCAAGAGGACCAGCTGGACGAACAGAACAGCAAGTTTAATGACCAAACAGGACTGGAATGGAAAACTCCAGGATTAGAGGAAAATAGTATATAGAAGTTGAGGGTTTTTTCTTATGATTCATTTATTTTTCAATTTAAAATTTTTTAAATTTTTCCTGTCTCAGCTAGTTTATTTTATCAACTTTTTGTCTTTAAGCCTTTTCTTTTTTTACTTTCATATTTTACAATTGCATGTTATAGATATATTCTTCATTTTTGGCTTCCTTTCACTGTATTCAATTTTATTTTTGCATATATATATATGCAAAAATATTACATATATTTAATATTTGCTTTCTTTATAGTTTTGGAATTTAGTATCTTCTAACACACAGATCAAAATACACTCAGGACCAAGTGGATAACCCTGTTTTGCACACTCTGTGAGATTATATTCTCTCTCTCCTCCCCCTTCCCCAACTTTTTTTGTTTCTCTTTTTTAAAATTTCTTTTTCTTTTTCTTTGTCTTTTTTCTTTTATTTATTAGTTCCTGATCTCTTTGGAATAGTCTAGTGTATATTTTGCTTGGGTCGTGGTTGATATTTTTGACTGCTTGTTCGTACAACCATTCTGCACTGGCCAAAATGACTAGAAAGAGGAATTGACAACAAAAGAATGAACTGAGGTTAATACTCTCTGCTACAAATCTAATAGATATGGATTTAAGTAAAATGTCAGAGATGAAGTTAGGATTACAATTATAAAGTTACTAGTTGGGATTGAAAAAAGAATAAAAGACTCTAGAGATTCTCCTGGTGCAGAAATGAGATCTAATCAGGCCGAAGCTAAAAATATTCTGAGATACAGTCTAAACTGGATACTCTAACAGCTAGTGTAAATGAGGCAGAAGAGATAAGTGACATAGGAGGGGTGCCTGGGTGGGTCAGTGGTTGAGCATCTGCCTTCAGCTCAGGGCATGATCCTGGCATCCTGGGATCAAGTCTCACATCAGGTTCCCCACAGGGAGCCTGCTTCTCCATGTACCTATGTCTCTGCCTCTCTCTCTGTGTGTCTCATGAATAAATACGTAAAATCTTTAAAAAAAAAAAAGTGACATAGAAGACAAGTTGATGGAAAGGAAGGAAGCTAAGTAAAAGAGAGAAAAACAACAAAAAGCCCCTAAGGAGAAGCTCTGAGAAATAAGTGATAGTTTGAGAAAAAAGAAAAATAACATCCAAATTATTGGAATTCCTGAGGGTGTAGAGAGAGAGAGGACCAGAAGATATATTTGAACAAATCATAGCCAAGAACTTCACTAATCTGGGGAAGGAAACAGGCATTCATATCCAAGAAGTAGAGAGGACCCCTCCCAAAATCAATAAAAGTAGATCAACACCCTGACATATAATAGTGAAGCTTGCACATTTCAGAGATAAAGAAGGAGAAAATCCTGAAAGCAGCTCAAGACAAGAGATTCCTAACATACAGAGAAAGAAATAATCAGATTAACAGCAGACCTATTCACAGAGACCTGGCAGGCCAGAAAGGGCTTGGATGATATATACAGGGAACTAAATGGGAAAAACATGCAGCCAAGAATACTTTATCCAGCAAGGCTGTTGTTCAGAATAGGAGAGATAAAAAGCTTCCAGGATAGGCAGAAACAAAGAATATGTGACCACCAAGCCAGCCCTACAGAAAATATTAAGGGGCACCCTGTAAGTGGAGAGGGAACCCAGAAAAACAGGCAATCTGCAGAAACAGGGACTGCACAAGTAGTACCATGGCATTAAATTCATATCTTTCAATAGTTACTCTGAACATGAGTGGGCTAAATGCTCTAGTCAAGAAACATAGGGTATCAGATTGGATAAAAAAGCAAGACCCATCCATAAGCAATCTACAAAAGACTCATTTTAGATCTAAAGACCCCTTCAGACTGAAAATGAGGGGGTGGAGAACAATTTACCAAGCAAATTGTCCTCAAAAGAAAGCAGGGGTAGCAATCCTCATATCAGATAAATTAGATTTTAAACCAAAGACTGTAGTAAGAGATGAAGAGGGACACTATATCATACTTAAAGGGTGTATCCAACAAGAAGACCTAACATCCCCTAATGTGGGAGCAGCCAATTATATCAACCAATTAATAACCAAAGTAAAGAAACACATAGATAATAATACCTTAATAGTAGGAGATTTCAACACTCCACTCTCAGCAAAGGACAGATTATCTAAGCAAAAGTTCAACAAAGAAACAATGTCCTTGAATGACACACCGGACTAGATGGACTTCACAGATACATACAGAACATTCCATCGTAATGCAGTGGCATACACGTTCTTCTCAAGGACACATGGAGCTTTCTCCAGAATAAACCACATACTGGGTCACAAATCAGAGCTCAACTGATACCAAAAGATTGGTATTCCCTGCACATTTTTGGACCACAATGTTTGCTTTGAAATTTGAATCCAAGAGGAAATTTGGAAGGAACTCAAATGTTTGGAGGTTAAAGAGCATCCCACTAAGGAATGAATGGGGTCTACCAGGAAATTAGAGAAGAATTAAAAAGGTTTATGCAAACTAATGAAAATAAAGGCACGACTGTTCAAAACCTTTGGGATACAGCAAAGGTGGTCTGGAGATGGAAGTACATTTCAATACAAGCCTGTCTCAAAAAATTTAGAAAAATCTCAAATACACAAGCTAACGTTACACCTAAAAGAGGTTGAGAAAGAACAGCAAATAAAGCCTAAACCGAGCAGGAGAAGAGAAATAATAAAGATTATAACAGAACTCAATGAAATAGAGGAGAAGAATAGTAGAACAGATTAACAAAACTAGGAGCTGATTTTTTGAAAGAATTAATGAGATAGATAAACCCCTAGCCAGACTTACTAAAAAGAAAAAAGACTCGGACACCTGGGTGGCTCAGCAGTTAAGCATCTGTCTTTGGCTCAGGGCATGATCCTGGAGTCCTGAGGTTGAGTCCCACATGGGACTCTGTGCATGGAGCCTGCTTCTCCTTCTGCCTATGTCTCTGCCCCCTCCCTCTCTCTCTGTCTCTCTCTCATGAATAAATAAATAAAATCTTTAAGAAAAAGAAAAAAAAGACTCCATAAAATCATGAATGAAAAAGGAGAGATCATGACAAACACCAAGGAAATACAAATGGTTTTAAGAACATATTATGAGCAATATATACCAACAAATTAGGCAATCTGGAGGAAATGGATGCATTCCTGGAAACCTATAAACTACCAAAACTGAAGCATGAAGAAATAAAAAACCTGAACAGACCAATAACCAGCAAGGAAATTGAAGCAGTCATCAAAAACCTCCCAGGAAACGAATCCAGGGCCAGAATTCCCAGGAGAATTCTACCAAACATTTAAAAAAGAAATAATACCTATTCTACTGAACCTGTTTCAAAAGAGAAATGGAAGGGAAACTTCCAAACTCCATTCTATGAGGCCAGCATTATCTTGATCCCCAAAAAGACAAAGACCCCATCAAAAATAATTACAAGCCAATATCCCTGACAAAAATGGATGTCAAAATACTCACCGATGGGATCCAACACTACATTAAAGGATTATTCACTACCACTAAGTGTAATTTATTCCTGGGCTGTAAGAGTGGTTCAACATTTGCAAATCAATCAGTGTGATAGATCACATTAAGAAAAGAAAAGAAAAGAACCATATGATCCTCTCAATTGATGCAGAAAAGGCATTTGACAAAATATAGCACCCTTTCTTGGTTAAAACCCTCAAAGTGTAGGTAGGGATAGAAGGAACATACCTCAATATCATAAAAGCCATCTATGAAAAATTCACAGTGAATATCATTCTCAATGGGGGAAAAACTGAGAGCTTTTCCCTCAAGATCAAGAACAAAACAGGGATGCCCACTCTCAGCACTGTTGTTCATCATAGTGCTAGAAGTCATAGCCTCAGCAATTAGATAACAAAAAGAAATAAAAGGCTTTCAAATTGGCAAAGAAGTCAAACTCACTCTTTGCAGATGACATGACACTGTATATGGAGAACCCAAAAGATTCCACCCCCAAATTTTTAGAAGTCCTACAGCAATTCAGCATCGTGGTAAGATACAAAATCAATGCACAGAAATCAGTGGCATTTCTATACACTGATAATGAAACTGAAGAAAGAGAAAATAAGGAATCAATCCCATTTAACTTGCACCAAAAACCATAAGATACCTAGGAATAAACCTAATGAAAGAGGTAAAGGATCTATACTCTAAAAGCTACAGAACACTGATGAGTGAAATTGAGAAAGACACAAAGAGATGGAAAAACATTCCATGCTCATGGATTGGAAGAATAAATATTGTGAAAACGTCTGTGCTACCCAGAACAATCTACACATTCAATGCAATCACTATCAAAATACCATGGACTTTTTTCACAAAGTTGGAGCAAACAATCCTCTAAGATTTGTATGAAAACAGAAAAGACCCTGAATAACCAGAGGAATGTTGAAAAAGAAAACCAAAGCTGGGGGCATCACAATGCCTGACTTCAAGCTATATTACAAAGCTGTGATCATCAAGACAGCATGGTACTGGCACAAAAACAGCACATAGATCAGTGGAACAGAACAGAGAACCCAGAAATGGACCCTCAACTTTATGGTCAACTAATCTTTGACAAAGCAGGAAAGAGTATCCACTGGAAACAGGACAGTCTCTTCAATAAATGGTGCTGGGAAAATTGGACAGCCACATGCAGAAGAATGAAACTGGACCAATCTATTACACCAGACACAAAGATAAACTCAAAATGATTGAAAGATCTAAATGTGAGACAAGAATCCATCAAAATCCTAGAGGAGAACATAGGCAACAACCTTTTTGACCTCAGCCACAGCAACTTCTTGCAAGACATGTCTCTAAAGGCAAGAGAAACAAAAGCAAAGATGAACTATAGGGACTTCATCAAGATAAAAAGCTTCTTCACAGAGAAGGAAACAACCAACAAAACTAAAAGACAACCTACAGAATGGGAGAAGATACTTGCAAATGATGTATCAGATAAAGGGCTAGTGTCCAAAATCTATAAAGGACATATCAAACTCAATACCCCAAACCCAAAAAATCCAGTCATGAAATGGGCAGAAGACATGAACAGAAGACCTACATATGGCCAACAGGTACATAAAAAAATGCTCCGTATCACTTGTCACCTGGGAAATACAAATAAAAACCACAATGAGATACTATTTTACACTGGTGAGAATAGCTAAAATTAACAAGATAGGAAACAACAAATATTGGCAGGGATGTGGAGAAAAGGGAACCCTTTTATACCTTTGGTGGGAACGCAAACTGGCGCAGCCACTCTGGAAAACAGTATGGAGGTTCCTCAAGAAGTTAAAGATAGAGCCACCCTATGACGCAGCAATTGCTCCACTGGGTATTTACCCCAAAGATACCGATGTAGTGTAATGACGGGACACCTGCACCCCAAGGTCCATAGCAGCAATGTCCAATTGCCAAACTGTGGGAGGAGCCACGATGTCCTTTGACAGATGAATGGATAAAGATGTGCTATATGTATACAGTGGAATATTAGCATCAGAGAGGATGAATACCTACCATTTACATCAACGTGGATAGAACTCAAAGACATTATGCTAAGTGAAATAAGTCAGTTGGAGAAAGGCAATTATCATATGGTTTCACTAGTGTAGAATATGAGAAATAGAGCAAGGGACCATAGGAGAAGGAGGAGAAACTGAACGGGGAAGAATCAGAGAGAAAGACAAACCATGAAAGATTTAAAATTTATTTATTTATTTATGATAGTCATACAGAGAGAAAGAGAGAGAGGCAGAGACACAGGCAGAGGGAGAAGCAGGCTCCATGCACCGGGAGCCTGATGTGGGATTCGATCCCGGGTCTCCAGGATCGCGCCCTGGGCCAAAGGCAGGCGCCAAACCGCTGCGCCACCCAGGGATCCCAAACCATGAAAGATTTAACTCTGGGAAACAAACTGAGGGTTGCAGAAGGAGAGGTGGCTTGGGGATGGGGTGGCTGGGTGATGGGCATTAAGGAGGGCACGTGATGTGATGAGCACTGGGTATTATATGTTAGCAAATTTAATGAAAAAAAATTTTAATACAAAAAATGTAATAGATCATGAATATTTTTATATGAATATATAATTGTTATCATTTATAGTGTTTCCATCACTTATATGCTACTTGTAACTTTTTTAAAAAGTAATTTATTTATTTGAGAGAAAGAGTGAGTAAGAGAGAGCAAGCAAGCAAGAGTCCTAGCAGGAGGAATGAGCAGAGGGAGAGGGAGAAGCTGACTCCTCACTGAGCAGGAAGCTTGATATGGAGCTTGATCCGAGGACCCTGGGATCATGATTTGAGCTGAAGACAGATACTTAGCTGATTCAGCCACTCAGGCGCCCCTGTTAAATATAACTTAATTTTCGAATTCCATATTGTTGTACATGTAGATTAATGTTTTCACTCATATAAGCACTGGCATAATAGCGATTTTAAACTGGCATCACTGTGTACTTGTCCAATTGCTTCCTTAGTGTGTATTCCTGAGAGTCATGTACTTCCTCAGTAAAGAGAATAATAAACATTTTAAAGAGTTTTGATATAATTTCTTTTTTAAAAAAGATTTTATTTATTCACAAGAGGCACAGAAAGAGAGAGGCAGAGACACAGGCAGAGGGAGAACAGGCTCCCTGTGGGGAGCCCGATGGGGGACTTGATCCCAGGCCCCTGGGATCACACCCTGAGCCAAAGGCAGATGCTCAACTGCTGAGCCACCCAGGGATCCCTAATTTGTTATATATATAATGTTTGGTCAGTTTACATTCCCACTAGCCTTGTCAAAACCAAAAATAATATTATTGAGAGTAATAATAGCAAACATCTATTAAATAATTACCAAGTGCCAACCACATGTCAAATAATTTGTTACTAACTTTAATCAATAGCAATTTCTTCCCAGCCTTGCTTATTTTTAGTCTTTGACAAATTAATAGATGAAAATTTGTAGCTAATTCTAGTTTGCACGTTTTGATTAATGATTATATTGGGTATCTATATGTATTAATTAATCTGTCTAACCTTTTGATATTTTTCCATTGGAGTAATATCTTTCTTTTGATATTTCTGTTCTTTTTTCCCAGGCATATATTTGGAAACCCTTTAGGTGGCCTACTTTTCAGTTTTCAGAAAAGTGGCAAGACAATAGGACTTTCATGATAAAATCATAGAAGATTATCAAGTTAAAACAGAAGGGACCTTTTATTAGTTTGTCATTAGCTATGTTTATTTTTTAAATTTTTTATTAGCTATGTTTGAAAAAGTTCCATTATTATACACATTATTTTCTGTATGTACATATTAAAAATGTGATCAGTTTTCTGTTACCATATTATGTGAAAAAACCCGGTCAGATTCTCACCAGAATTTGAAAGTATGTCTGGAATAGTCAGGCTGAACTTATAGAATTGGTAGCAAACATAAAATTTATTTAAGGTATCCCAGGGAGCACCATAAAGATATAAGCTGAGTCATCCTCCAGAAAAGCTGTAGCTGAGATATAATAAGAAGCTTATGTAATTGCCAATTGAGAAACATTCCACCTGTACTAGATGCTGTGGACAGCAACTAGAAGTTCAAAAGAAAAGGAAAACAAGGTATTTTATCAATCCACTAGAAGAGAAAAAGAAAAAGAGAAAAGATTGGTAAATGGGACATGAGAATAATATGACAGAAATGAGATAAATATTTCACTAATCACAAAATCACCTTCTAGAAGATTTCAGATTTGTTACTTGCAAGAGACATATATAAGACAAAACCATACAAAAGAATAAAAATAAAGAAACGAGAAATACTTGAACATATTTAGCAATAGAGCCCACATTTACAAAGGGCAAAAATAATAGATATAAAACTGACAAATCTGTAATCTCACTAGGAAATTTTAACGTGCCACCATGAGAAATTTTTAAAAGATTTATTTATTTTATGGAGAAAGCACATGCAAAAGTGAGTGGGGGAGGAGGGAGTGAGTGAGGGAGAGAGAATCTCCAGTAGACTGCTGAGCATGTCTCCTGATATGGTACTCTATCTCATGACCCTGAGATCATGACCTGAGCTGAAACCAAGAATTGGCTGCTTAAGTCAGCCCTGAGTGACCCAGGTGCCCCTTCACCATTAGAAATTAGTAGCTAAATCAGAAAATCATGAATAAAATAGATTAACAACAAAATTAACAAGTATGATAATATATACCATTGTGTACAACAAATTATATTCTCTTAAATAGGTATGCTTCTAGCAAGACTGAGGAAGAGAAAGTGCATAAACAGTGTTAGAAATAACAAAAGGGATAACTACAGATTAGTTGGTTTTGAAACATTAGAGAATGCATGAGAAATTTTATAAGGTTAGAAACAGATAAAACAGAAATCTGTAAACCACCAAAATTGTATTGAGAAGAAAGTAAACCTGAATAAACTATTCCCCATCCACCCAACCACATTGCTTTAAGACACCAGCTCCAGATATAGGTACATATTTCAAGACACAGCTAATTCCTATCATGTACAAACTATTTCAAAGAATAGAAAAAGAAACCTACTCAACTCATTTTTATTAAGGTAATATCACCTCAATACTAAAACTAGATGAGTAATATAGGGAAAGGGTATCACTATTATGAATGGAAAATTAAATTCAGTAGCATATAAAAAATATGTCATGATGAAGTAGTCTCTGTAATACAAAGATGATTCAAAATCCAAAACTCCATTGTTAAAAGAAACTACGTAATTAAAGGCAGAAGAATCAATCATATGCATTTCAATAGATACAGAAAAATCATAATTTAATGTCCATTCATATTAAAAAACTCTTTTTTAAAAAGATTTTATTTATTTCTTCATGAGAGACACACACAGAGAGGCAGAAAGATAGAGGTAGGCTCCCCGCATGGAGCCCAGTGTGGGACTCATTCCACAGACCGGGATCATGTCCTGAGCTGAAGGCTGATGCTCAACTGCTGAGTCACCCAGGTGTCCCATCATGTTAAAAAGTCTTAGCAGACTAAGAAAAGAAGCAAGCTTGCTAAAATTTGTTGAAGAGAACTAAAAACCAATATCAAATACCAAATGATGCTGAAATATTAGAAACATTTCCACTGGGATCCCTGGGTGGCGCAGCGGTTTGGCGCCTGCCTTTGGCCCAGGGCGCGATCCTGGAGACCCGGGATCGAATCCCACATCGGGCTCCCGGTGCATGGAGCCTGCTTCTCCCTCTGCCTGTGTCTCTGCCTCTCTCTCTCTCTCTCTCTCTATGTGACTATTATAAATAAATAAAAATTAAAAAAAAAAGAAACATTTCCATTAAGATAGAAACAAGATAAAGTTACCTACTGTTAATTCCATTATTCAGTACTAGAGATCTGAGACTATGTAATGTAATAAGAAAAAGAAATAAGAAATTTAGGAGTTGGAAAGAAAAGCTAACACTGTCATTTGCAGATGATGCCATTGCTTACAAAGGAATAATATTAAACAGTCATTGTTCATTCACTGCATGCAAAGCACTAAATATGCTTCAAGATCAACATAAAAAAATTGATACCTTTTCTACAAACCAACAATAAGCCATTACAAAACATAACAGAAAAGAAGATACTATTCATGGTAGCACCAAAAAACATAACACAGAAGAAATATAACAAAATAAGTACAAGTTTATTAGGAATAAAATTACAAAATTGTTTTGCTTAAAGAAACACAAACTTAACCAGGGCCCAAGAATCTTACTGTGCAAAAAACTATCTTGGAAAATTGAAAATTTGGGGCCACACTTTCCTGTTGTTGAAGAGAACTTGTGTTGAATCATCGCTGATAGAGTGTTTTTCAATGAATTCCCAGAAAGCTGTGTCTGCACAGGATTTGTTACTGCCCAGAAAGTTTTTGGGATTGAGTTATAAACTGGTACAATACATACACGTATAATGTATAGATTCATTTTCTTAGTCATTACCCCCCTCCATTTCTTTTCCTTTAATTCCCCTTTTTAGGTAGTCTGCTAATTTATGTGAAGACAGGGATCCCTGGGTGGCGCAGTGGTTTAGCACCTGCCTTTGGCCCAGGGCATGATCCTGGAGACCCAGGATCGAATCCCACGTTGGGCTCCTGGTGCATGGAGCCTGCTTCTCTCTCTGCCTATGTCTCTGCCTCTCTCTCACTCTCTCTCTGTGACTATCATAAATAATAAAAATTTAAAAAAATAATTTATGTAAAGACAGTACTGCATTATAGCATGTTCTGGCCTATTTTTCAGTCCCATAAAGCCTCTTCTACTCATGAAAATTGTTCTGATACTGAACTTGACTTTCAGAAACATATGAAGAGCAAATCTGTGTAGGCCTTCTGACATCATCTCAGGAGTACACTCCCAGATTCTTCAGTCTGTCCTGATGGATGTATAGATTGTATGGCCACATTTACATTTTCTATACCATTCTGATTATTTTTGTTTTGTTTCTGAATGGTCTGTATCATCATCCCCCACTTCCCTGAATTCTGTCCCAGCTACCCTTAAGATAACTGCCAGATGTCAGACTCAATCTTGTCCAGGACTTGAAGTAATGAAAACAAAGCCTAGGGCACCCGGGTGGCTCAGTCTGTTATGTGTCTGTCTTTGGCTCAGGTCATGATCTCAGGCTCCGTGCTCACCAGGGAGTCTGCTTCTCTCTCTCCCTCTGCCTCCACACCCCCCAACAGATGCTCTTTTTCTTTCTCAAATAAATAAATGAAATCTTTAAAAAAAAATGAGAACAGGGGTGCCTCAGTGGCTCAGTGGTTGAGTGTTTGCCTTTGGCTTGGGTCATGATCCCAGGGTCCTGGGATCAAGTCCCACATTGGGATCCCCACATGGAGCCTGCTTCTCCCTCTGCCTGTGTCTCTGCCTCTCTCTGTGTGCCTCTCATGAACAAATACATAAAATCTTAAAAAAAAAAAAACCCTGAGAACAAACCTTAGAGATATATTTGTAGTTTTCCCTCTGCCTGATTGTGGAGGCTAAAGTAATCTGTCTGTACCTTGTCTCTGAATGTCTAGAAGTTGGCATTGAAATATAACCTCCTAATTGCTTTCATTGTGTATGGGTAAAAATCCTATCTAACTTGTCCTCCTCTGTGTCTGGAGCTGAACATTTCACTTTTGCTTGAATCTGTAGTGTTTGACAATCCCCTCAGCATTTGTTCCCTGAGAAAACCAGAGACCAATTCTAATCCTTAGATAGATGACAATATGCAGTTTTAGCTCAGGCCACTATAACAAAATACCACAGACTGAGTGGCTTATTTTCTCATAGTTCTGGAGCCTAGGAAGTCTGAGATCAGGGTGTCAGCACAGTTGGGTTTTGGTGACACCTCCTCACTTGCAGACAACCACCTTCTTATTATGTACCAGCATGACCATCTCTCTCTCTCTCTCCCTCTTTTTTAAAAAGATTTGTTTATTTATTTTAGAGAGAGAGGAAGAGAGTTCATGTGCATGCACATGTGGGGGAGGGGCAGATGGAAAGGGAGAAAGAGTGGGAGAGAATCTCAAGCAGATGCCCCCACTGACCGTGGAGCCCAACTCAGGGCTTAATCCCATGACCTGAGCTGAAATCAAGAGTCAGATGCTTAACCAACTGAGCCACCCAGGTGCCCCCTTTTCTTCTCTTTTTATGAGGACACTAATCCCATTATGGGGGTCCTAGGACCTCATCTAAATCTAATTATTTCTCAAAGGTCCTACCTCCAAATACTATTGGTTGTGATCCCAATGAACAAATTATTCTTTGCAAAAATGCCTCTAGCTAAAGGTGAGTCTAGAGGTTAAAATCCAGTCTGGATTCTGCTAGTTAAGATCTGCATCCTGATGCAGGGAAGGAAAGGGCCTCCCTGCCCTTTGCCCCCTTTTTTTGTAATTTGCATAAACATACTCTATGGGTTAACAAAAACTTGATTGTCCTGGTATCTTCTTATCAGATTACTCTTGTTTAATTAAACCAGTGTCCTCTAAATGTTCTTGAGAACACAAAATAAATATTTTCTATTTTCTAAGATTTTCTTTTGTTTTTGGCAGAAAAATTAGTCGTGTGAAATTTTATCCTCTTCTTAGTCATAAGAACATTGCTCTCATCTCTTGCTGTACATTTGTATATAAGTTCCTTGGTGTTGTGTGTGTGTGTGTGTGTTTTTTTTTTGTTTTTTTTTTTTTTACTGTTTACTGAGGTGTGGCATAGATCCTTTCATCTCTGAATGTGGAGGGTGAGGTGATTTGTAGAGAGTTTAGGAAATATCCTGGTATGTTTGAGCTTCTATTTCTGTTCTCAAGGCAGTGAAAAACTGCTTGAGCAGTTAAGGCTGAGTGTCAGCAAAAGGGTGTGTGTGTGTGTGTGTGTGTCTGTGTGTCTGTGTGTGTCTTGGGGGGTGTGGGGAATATAGTGGAGAAGATTTATAATGACTTTGAGATTCTGAAAGCAAGAGAGTTAGAGAAACTTTCTTTATTCATATTGACAAGATTGCCCAAATATTGTCTTCCAGGGATTAAAGGATTCCTTATCTATCTCTGCCACCACCTCCTAAATTGGGGCAGCAAGGATGATTTTACATAGGATCTCATTTGTGTCCTACATTGGGTGAGGCTATCTAGTTAAAGGTGAGAAACTCTAGGGGCTGCCCTAGATGAGAGGCAGAGTAGCAGGTCTTAGAGCAAAGTCTGTTGGATTATACATGCAAAGCCAGATGGGAAACTAGATATAGAGAGAATAGACCATAAGCAGGTAATCAATTCAGTGCCCTAAGGTATAGAGAATCCATCTACCAGGCTTGGGATTCAAAAAGGAGACTCAGGAAAGATTAAGGACTGGGATATCAATAGAAATGAAAAAATCTTTAAATATTTTATTTATTTGGGAGAAAGAGGGGGGGAGAGAAAGAATGGGGGGGCAAAGGGAGAGGGAGAGAATCTCAAGCAGACTCCCCACTGAGCATGGGGTGAGATGAATGTTGGGCTTAATCTATTGACCCTGAGATCATGACCTGAGCTGAAATCAAGAGTCAGAGGCTCCAATGGACTGAGACACCCTGCTGCCCCAATAGAAATGAAATTTAAGGAATCATCACCTGATTAACAGTATTTTACTTGCCAGTGTGTGAGCCCTCAAGAGAAAACAGAGGAACAAATTGGATTGGACATTTAACAGCTGGTTAGGGGTCAGACTCTTGGTTTTGGCTCAGATCATAATCTCAGGTGTGCTGGGATCAAGTCCTGCACTGAGCTCTGTGCTCAGTGTGAAGTCTGCTTGGGATTCTCTCTCTCTCTGTCTCTCTCTCTTCCTGCCTGTTCCACTTGTGCTGTGTGTGTCTCTTTCTCTAAAATAAATTCATAAATCTTTTTAAAAAAGATTATGCTTAAGACCTTATACTTCTATGTTGGTCTATTCCTTTGTAGAAAGTTAAATGTTCTTTCATCTATAGAAAGATAAATAAGAAAGTTTGGAAAAAGTCTATCAACAGGCTCCTAGGAGGGGTGCCTTGGTGGCTCAGCTAGTTGTGTCTGCCATTCGCTCTGGTTATGATCCCAGGGTCCTGGGATTGAGCCACACACACATCAGGCTCTGCGCAGTGGGAAGTCTGCTTCTCCCTCTCCTTTTGACCCTCCTGCTTCTGCTCTGTGTCAAATAAATATATAAAATATTTTTTAAAAAAGGCTTCTAGGATTCAGAATTCTTGCTATGTAAGTTTCCCCATAGAATATGACTAAAGACAGTTAATAGCTTTCTTTCTTTTTTTATTAGCCCCAGTGCCACTTCCCCAATATAGCTTACTATCTCTTACCTGGACTACGAAAATAACTTACCTAAAAAGTTTTTTTAAATAATTTCTATTAGGTAATTCTGTTGTTGCCTCAATGGGACTACAACATGTTTGGCAGAAAAATGACAAAAGACAGAGGATTCAAAGTTTCACCATGCCCAAGTATATAAAGCCATTATCTAAAGTAAGAGACAATCATGATGCTTCCAGGCTTTTGGAGGGACTTCTGTCTGGAAGCATGCTTGTTTATATTCTGCTTTTTGGAAATATCTCCATATACCTTCACATTCCTTCTTTTGGTGATGAACATTGAGTCCGTCAGTTACATCACATTTTCTTTGTGATAATCATACAATAATACATTCACATGGTTAAAATAACTTCAAACAATACAAGAGAAAAAGTAATTCTTCCATTTATTTAAGCACTTGCTTCCATTCCCCCGAAGCAGCCACAGTAACCACCAGTTTCTTGTGTATCCTTCCAGATATTCAACACATATCTGTTTCTAAGTATCCTGATCCGAGAAAATGGAGTTTGGAGTTAGTATTTTTTTTGGGAGGGTGCACAAATGAAGGCACCCAGACACAAAGGGTTGTGCCTGATGGTGTCTCTTGGAATGTGTGGCTTGCACCCATTGATTATATAATTGTGTACATGATATTGGTTTTTGAGAGTGTCTGACAATTTAGAATATAATATAGGATATAAAATTCCTCTGAGGGATCCCTGGGTGGCGCAGCGGTTTGGCGCCTGCCTTTGGCCCAGGGCGCGATCCTGGAGACCCGGGATCGAATCCCACGTCAGGCTCCCGGTGCATGGAGCCTGCTTCTCCCTCTGCCTGTGTCTCTGCCTCTCTCTCTCTCTCTGTGACTATCATAAATAAATAAAAATTAAAAAAAAATTCCTCTGAAAATTTGAACAGTTTTTACTTTAAGGTAACATTAGCTTATCTTTCCAGAGCTTGCTTTATATAGACAAAGAATTTCTGTTTAAAAGGGAGAACCTTATATAATTCCTTAAGTATTTAACCTGTATTTCTGGGTTTTTTTACACGGCATTGAATATATTCCTTATGTGAGGAACATAGATCCCATGAACATTTTTTTGCAACAGCTGCAGGATTCATCTTTTGGCAGGAGAAAATACAGACCAATGAGAAAATTTCAGATTATTTCTAAAATATATTTAAAGTTTTAGTTTAGGCACCTGAATGCAATCTATGTGTAAATGTTTAGATGGTCCTTGAGGTTTATCCTACCTTAATAGTTGTTTCTTGAGTTAGAATTGCAATTTAAACAAGGTTTTGTCACTAGTTGAGCCTATCAGGTAGTATATTCAATTATCAGGTAGTATATTCAAATGTTTTGTAATGTTTTGTCCAATTGGTCCTACTATTGTGGGTGCTTTCATTTAACAGGAAAACAAAAGTTCTGATGGTGGACATATGCACCCCCAAGGTGCCTTCTGTGAAATGCCAAGTCCATCTTGCCATGCATGAGATACTATTGAGATAACCAATATCCTTTTCTCTTCTATGGTGAAAGAATCATAGTTTTATTTGCATAAATCATTACAAGTTCATTAAATCAGATTGGGCAGCTATCTTTTATATGCTAGTAGTGTACAAATCACATCAGTGTCAGCTGTTGGTTTCACAGAGTAGTAGCTTAGGTCATAACCTTTAGCTTAAAAATTATCTCGTGTGTGAACTTCAAACATAACAAGCTGAGATTCCCTTCAGATGTTGGATCAACTCTAATAACATTAATTTATTTTTCATTTTTGAATGGGATTTCTGAGTTTATTTCAATGACCTGCCAAAATCATAAACAACTTGAAGGCATATTTATTAGTATAGATACTAACTATTAAAACTTTATTAAACATAGACCTTTATAAATTCTAAGTTATGAGCTATCACCAAAAGTACCATATCTTTGGGGAAACATCAGTAGAGTCAGGACATCACATGCTTGGATTTTTAAAAACTGCTAGTCATGAGATTTACCTTTTTCACAACAGGAAAATGAAGTAGCTGTATTTAGATTTGGACAGCATTTGTCAATTGTGAGGGAAACAGACAAAAAAAATTTTAAGTAGTAATTTGGCTGGCTAACAAGAGTTGAATATGGTTTAGAATGAAAAGGCTTCTCCCACAAGAGACCCCTAAGGGGGAGAGGTTAATCTAGAACATCTGTAGAGGTTCAGTTAAATTAAATGCCTCTGCAACAACATGTCAGTAAGGTGGATAATTCTTAACTATACAGTCCAGGGAAATTCTCGGGTATGTAATGTGCCTATAATGAATTCCTAATTTCTGAAAAAGTATCCCTAAAGCACAACCACGTCTTTAGGTACAGAGTTTAGCATAGTGAGGAGTGCTTAAATGCTCAGCGGCTATGTATTTAAGAATCGTAAATGCCTTGTTGGCACCTGTCTCCCAAGAAAGGGTGTCTGAGTCATTTGTTATAGTTATTATATCATAGTGACTGAGCTAATTAAAATATGGCAAATGTAATGAATTATTTTAACACCATTTCTTTTATATGGTGAAAGAACAAATTTTAGTGTTATCAATGACTGTCTGGGAGACATCAAAGATATGTGAGGTATAAAAGGCATCTTGACAGTTTTATTATTTCCAATTTGTGGTTTGAATTTGGCAACAAAAAGCTGCATGTAAAAGGGTTGTCAAAGAAATTTTGATTATACTAAGAGGTGTGTGTAGGGCATATATCCCTAAAGACAAGAAATAGTCTTGACTTAAAGCAGGAATTCTCTTGATCTTTTGTGGCAACTCAATGAAGTCTCCAGACCTTTTCTAACAAGGATAGGTGTTTTTTTTTTGTTTTTTTTGTTTTTTTTTTAAGGATATGTTTAAATGCATGCATGAAATGCATGGAATTTCAAAGAAAACCAATTATATTGAACTTTCCTTCTGGAATTTGACAATTGTCTCATGTGTTGTCTTGTGGTATTCTGTGCTTTCCTGAAATAATGATTCTCATTTCTGATAGCATTCACTTACTTATATAATTATTTAAAAAATTTGTAACATTCTCACAACTAAAAATCCATAAGCACTATTTGCATAATATACAACATGTGTGTCCCTTATGAAATTACATAATATAGACATAATATAAAAGAAGAGTAAAAAAACCCCACGAAAAACAAAAGAAAGAACCTCTGCTATAGGATTTAATTGATAAAAAAGATTTACAAAAGCAACAGATGTTACTTAGTATCGAGCTTTACTAAATAATTTCAAGGATACAGGCAATCTAGAGGTTCAGAAGGAGCAGAGAGATTTGGGGACCCTAAGACTCTCCAAGGTTCCCCATGTCTTTCCCTCCTACTCGAAACATGCACCTCTTCCTCTGAATAGAGGGGGACCCAAAATGAGGTTCTGGGGTTTCTCATGGTTAGTGTTTCAACTTTGAAGCATCTCTATTTTATATATTAGAGAGTTTTATAGTTTATGTGACATTCTCCAGGAAGACAGGCCTCATAGATCTTAATGCTATTTACTTTGGGCCTTATCAGGACCAGTCTGCTAAGGACAGGTTCTCTTCCTTTTAGCAAATATCATTTATCTATTGACCTGGAGGGCCAGTTGACAGATTAGATTGTACCACCAGCCTTCTTTTATATCTCCCAGGGGTCTCCATTCCCTATCCTCTTCTTGAAGAAAGTGAATGGAAGGCTGACTAGCTGCTTTAACACCTTCCTCCCACTTATTCATAGAAATTCAAAACCTTGTATGACTTATGGCACTGGACAGTCTCTTACCAATAATAAAATTTAATTCTAGGTAATAAATATAAATAACAACACTTAAAAAATTACTTCACCTGTCAAATGTGTTCAAACTTGTCTAGTCTTCCATATTGGCTGCACACCTATTATTTCTACGTAAAAACCATGGTGTTTTAGGGATTAGGGATTGCTTAAGGATCACTCATTTGAACTTCCCATCTTTGCAAAGTAGTATCATTTTAGGTCATTTGTCAATAAGCAATTATAGAGATATCAGGGTCACCATTGTAAAACATATGATTTCACCATTTTGCTGCTGAGCAAGTACTAGCCACAGAGTTGCCCAATAGATTTCAGTAATATCACAGGAACATTTTGACAGAAAGACTACAATCAACTTCAGGTCTACGCCTGACCTTAGCCAAAAAGCCAAGAAGTAATATAACTTCAGGTCTAATAACCATTGTACTTTCAAAGTAGCATGAAACTAAAAGATATTTCAAGCTCTCTCCAACAACTTAATATGTTATAAAATATCTATAATTACTATGTAAGACAACATGACAGGCACTGCAAATCTTACGGTGTTATTGACTGATTGATTCATTTGCCTATGTCCAAAAGTTAAAGATACATTGAGTTTCGGATTTCTTAAAACCCTCAGATTGGAGTAAAGGTATTAAAAGCAAGTAACAGAAATTGTTAGAAACATTAGCTTCCTCAGAGGTGAATTTTTGTTTAAGAGTCATTCAGGTAGGCGATAAAAGCACAGGAAATCAAGGGACAGCCTTTAAAGAAGGCAACAGAGGAAGTTTGGAATTCTCCTCATCTCACAGACATGCTGAATGAACAGCTACCTGTGGAGCAATTACCTCAGAGAAATCCAGAAACTAGCAAAGTGATTCCCACACTTCAGGCTAATAAAAAAATACCCACACCAAAACAGGTAGGAAAGATTGAGCCACACTCTCCAGAAAGCCTACCGCTGGCACAGTGCCGTACATTAAGAGGGAAGTCCTAGTTTCTCCCTGAAGAGTAAAGGGTTGGAACCCCACATCTAGCACCTCAACTTTTAAGACTCCCTCAAGCATAGAGGTTGCAAAAAAGATGAATCCAAAGAGAACCACACTGAGACACATTTTTTTAAAAAAGATTTTATTTATTTATTCATGAGAGATACAGAAAGAGAGAGAGGCAGAGACATAGGCAGAGAGAGAAGCAGGCTCTGTGCAGGGAGCCTGATGTGGGACTAGATTCCGGGACTCTAGGATCATGCACTGGGCAGAAGGCAGGCACCAAACTGCTGAGCCACCCTGGGATCCAACACATTATAATTGTCAAAAACAAAAAATAGAGAGTGTTAGAAATAGTGAGAGGAAAACAACTTGTTACATACAAGGGAATTCTCAAGACTATCAGTAAATTTTTTGGCTGTAACTTTGCAGGCCTCAAAGAAGTGGCATAACATATTCAAAGTGTTAAGAAAAGAAACCAAACTGCCAACCAAAAATACTCTATCTGGCAAAGTTGTCCTTCAAAACTGAAGGAGAAGAAAATAAGTTTCTAGATACACAAAAACTGAAGGAATTCATCACCACTTACCAGACTCATAAAAATGTTAAAGTGAGTTTTCAAGCTGAGATGAAAGGATGTTAATTAGTAACAGGAAAACATTTGAAAGTATAAAACTAGAGGTAAATATATACTTAAATTTAGAGGTAAATATATACTTAAATTTAGAATACTTCAATGTACTCACGGTGGGTAAATGACTTATAACTTTAGAATGAAGGTTAAAACACAAAAGCATTAAAAATAACTATAACTACAATAATCTGTTAATAGATTCACAAGGGAAAAAGAGTAAACTGTGACAGTAAAGGCATAAAATGTGGAAGGATATAGACTGTAAAAATGTAGAGCTTTTGTTTGTGTTCAGAGTTAAGTAGTTATAAGTTAAAATAGATTATTATAAATATTAGATGTTTTATATAAGCCTTATGGTCACCACAAACCTATAGTATACACACAAAAGATAAAGAGTAAAGAATCCAAACACACCACTCAGAAAATCATCAAATCATAAACGAAGAGAGAAAGAAAGGAACAAAGGGATTATAAAACAGCCAGAAATCCATGAACAAAATGACAATAGGAAGTCTATGTTTATTGGGGTGTCTGGCTGGCTCAGTTGGTAGAGTGTGGGACTCTTGATCTAGGGGTTTGTAAGTTTGAGCCTCAAGTTGGGTATGGAGATTACATAAAAATAAAATCTTTAAAAAAATCTATATTTATCAATAATTACTTTAAATGTAAATGGATTAAATTCTCCAATTCAATGGCTGATAGATTAGACAAATAAGACATATTTCACCTTTAAGAACACATATAGACTGAAATTGAAAGGATGGAAAAAGATATTCCATGTGAATGGAAACCAAAAGAAAGCGGGGGTTGGTATATTTACATCAGACAAGAGACAAAAGAGGTCATTATATAATGATAAATGAGTCAATTCATTGAGAGGATATAATGTTTGTAAATATTTATTTATTTGCTCACACAACATAGGAACACCTAAAAACAGAAAGCAAATAAAACAGATCTGAAAGGAGAAATAGTAATATAACAACAGTAGGAGAATTCAGTACCCTACTTTCAACAACGGATAAATCATCCAGACAGCAAATCAATGAAGAAGCATAAGTCTTAAATTACGTGTTAGACCAGGTGGACTTAACACACTTTTACAGAACATTCCATCCAATAGCAACAGAATACACATTCTTCTCAGGTGCACATGGAACATTCTCCAGGGTGGATTATATATTCAGCCACAAAATAAGCCTCAATAAATTTAAGAAGATTGAAATCAAATCAAGCATTTTTTCCAAATACAATGGTATGAAACTAGAAATCAATTATAAGAAAAAAATCCTGAAAAATTCATGAGTATGTAGAGATCAAACTACATACTACTGAACAACCAGTGGATCAAAGGATAAATCAATATATTGAGACAGATGACATGCAAACAGAACACACTAAAATTAGAGGATGTAGCAAAAGCAGTTGTTAAGAGAGAAGTTAATAGCAATAAATGCCTACATTAAGACAAAAGAAAGATTTCTAGTGAACAATGTAGCTTTATTCCTCAAGGAATAAAAAAGAACAAACTAAGCCCAAGGAAGTAGAAGGAAGGAAATAGCGAAGACCAGAGTAGAAATAAATGGAATTGAGACAAAAAAGATAATAGAAAAGTTCAATGAAACTTAGAGCTGTTCTTTTTTTGAAAAGATAATCAAAATCAATAAAACTTTGAGATTCACTAAATAAACACACATATACATACACATGTGTGTGTATATATATATATATCATCTATCTATATATTTATATATAGCAAGAAATAGGTGAAATAAATAAAATTATAAGTGAAAGTGGAGACATTATATTTTGTAATTAGAAGTATGTTTCATGTGAAAGTAA
Organism: Vulpes vulpes; assembly: GCF_048418805.1. Lineage (NCBI taxonomy): Eukaryota > Metazoa > Chordata > Mammalia > Carnivora > Canidae > Vulpes > Vulpes vulpes. Next base: position 145,755,891 of record NC_132782.1, read on the forward strand.
ATGGAACCAAGTTTTCCCATTACAATTATATATAGAAAATCTTAACAACTCTACCAGAATTCAGTAAAGATTCAGGATACAAAATCAACACATGGAAATCACTTGTGTTTTTATACACTAACAGCCATCTATTGGAAGGAGAAATTAAGAAAATAATCCCATTTGCAAAGCATCAAAAAGAATAAAATGCTTAGGAATAAATTTAACCAAAGAGGCAAAAGGCTTATACAATGAAGACATTGATGAAACAAATTGAAGAAGACACAAATAAATAGAAAGATATTGTGCTCCTATATTGGAAATTAATATATCATTAAAATGTCCATACAATGCAAAGTGATCTATAGATTCAACGCAATCCCTATTAAAATTCCAAAGGAATTTTTTTTCACAGAAATAGCACAAATACTCAAATTTCTATGGCACTGCAAAAGACTCTGAATAGCCAAAGCAATCTTAAGAAAGAAGAACAAAGCTGGAGGTATGATGCTTCCTGATTTCAAATATATTACAAAACTATGATAATCAAAACAATATGGCAGGCCTTTGGGTGGCTCAGTTGGTTAAGTGTCTGCCTTCCACTGAGGTTGTGATCCCAGAGTCCCAGGATCACGCCCCCATCTGGCTCCCTGCTCAGCAGGGAGTCTACTTCTCCCTCTCTCTTTGCCCTTCTCCCTGTTCATGCTCTCTCTCACTCTTGTTCACTCTCTCTCAAATAAATACAATTTTAAAACAGCAACAACAATATGGCATTGGCATAAAAACAAGCACATTCATCAATGGAACAGAATGGAGAGCCGGGAGATAAACCCACACATATACGGTCAATTAATTTACAACAAAGGAGAATATACAATGGAAGAAAGATAGTCTCTTCAGTAAATAGTGTTTGAGAAACTGGATAGTCACATGTAAAAGGATGAAACTAGAGCCCTGTTTTACACCATATACAAAAATCAACAAAATGGTTTAAATATTTGAACATAAGACCTGAAACCATAAAATCCTAGGAGAAAACTTAGGCAGTAAGCTTCTTAACATTGGTCTTTGGATTTGATGCCAAAAGCTAAGGCAACAAAAGCAAAGATAGTGTTACTACATTAAGATAAAAAAAAAAAAGCTTCTAAACAAAGAAGGAAACCATAAACAAAAGAAAGGAAGGAAAGCTTCTAAATCAATATTAAAAAGCTTCCAAATAATGAAGGAAACCATAAGCAAAAAGAAAAGGCAACTTATGGAATGGGAGAAAATATCTAGAAACCATAAATCTGATAAGGGGTTAATATCCAAAATATATAAAGAACTTAGGGGCAGCCCGGGTTTGCTCAGCAGTTTAGCACCGCCTTCAGCCCAGGGCCTGATCCTGGAGACCCAGGATCGAGTCTCACGTCAGGTTCCCTGCATGGAGCCTGCTTCTCCCTCTGCCTGTCTCTCTGCCTCTCTGTGTGTCTCATGAATAAATAAATAAAATCTTAAAAAAAAAAAAGAACTTAACTCAATAAAAGTTGTTTTGATTAAAAAATGGGCAGAGGAACTGAATAAACATTTTCCCCAAAAAGGTACATGGTAAACAAATGCCTAGCAGGTACATGAAAAGGTGCCAAAAATCACTAATCATCAGGGAAATGCAAATCAACCACAGTGAAGTGTCACCTCACACCTGTTAGAATGGCTATCATTGCAAAGATAAGAGTTAAGTGTTGGTGAGAATGTGAAGAAAAGGGAAATTTTGTGCACTATTGGTAAGATGGTAAATTGGTACAGCCACTATGGGAAACAGTATGGAAATTTTTCAAAAACTTAAGAAGACTACCGTATGGTCCAGTAACCCCACTTCTGGGTATATGTCCAATTTAATAAAATAGGATCTCAAACAGATGTCTGTACTCCCAGGTTCATTGCAGCAGTATTCACAATAGACAAGATTGTGTCTTAAGTACCTGTCAACAGGTAAATGGATATAAAAGATGTATTCATATGAATATAATGAATACTTTTTAGCCATGAAAAAGAAGGAAATCCTACCATTTGTAACAGAGATGGAACATGAAGGTATTATTCTAAGTGAAGTGAGAAAAAGATACATATTTTATGATAGCACTTATACATGTGATCTAAAAAAAGGTGAAGTCACAGAAACAGAGACTACAATCTTTTTTTCCAGGGCCTGGGTGTTGGAGGAAATGGGGAGAGTTTGGTTAAAGAATACAAACTTCCAGTTATAAGATGAAGACGTTCTGAAGAGCTAGTGTTTCACATGGTGATTATAATTAGTAATACTTTAGAATATACTTGAAAGTTGCTAAGAGAGTAGATCTTAAATGTTCTCACCACACACACACAAAAAAAGAAACTTGTATTATTTGACATGATGGAGGTGTTTGCTAACAATATGGTGGTAATTTTGCAATGTATGTTTACCAAATCAACATGTTGTATACCTTATACAATAATGTATATCAATTATATCTCAGTAAAGATGGGGGGGAAGCACAGAAAATATAGTCAGAGACCAAGTATCTGAATTATTACCACTTTAAAAAATATTTTTAGGAACGCCTGGGTGGCTCAGGGGTTGGGCATCTGCCTTTGGCTCAAGCTGGGATCGAGTCCCACATCGGGCTCCCTGCAGGGAGCCTGCTTTTCTCTCTGTGCCTCTGCCTCTCTGTCTGTGTCTCTCATGAATAAATAGATAAAATCTTTAAAAATTTTTTTAAATTTACTAATGTATTACCTTTATATGTACATTTTTGAAACATACTTAAAAACACACAGTTAAATGACAAAACTTCTAACTTTAGCTTTAAAACATACTTGGTTTATTAATATGTAAGATATTGTATATAATCCATTTAACTCATCATCTTAATGAAACTTTAACAGTTCCCTCAATAAACAAATGGATAAAACACATTCATCCTCTTTATATTCATATTTCTTTGTAATGAGTGTATCACTCATTTTAGCTACATCTTTAACCAAAGCAACTAACTTCTGAATTCTCAGTCACAGCAGAACTAGGAGATTGGTGACTGAGAAGGATCTATCACAGACCAGTGCTTTTGCCCTGGCAGGACTCCAGTGAAAGTTGCTTATGTTCTATCAATACCCTCCAACAACTCGTTTATATTTGTAAAGTTTAAGTGCAAACGTGACCATGTACACTAGTGTGATCTAAAGTTACTTGCATATCTCTTTTAAACTATTAACTAATGTCCATTGTAGAATCTATACAAATAAAAGACGCACATACATATAATAAAACTATGTTTTCTTGTTTTTGTATTCTATTTTTTTATGAATTTAGATCTACCTAATTAGGAATTGTCCACGTAGTCTCAGGTTATTTTAACTCGATGATATTAATTTCACAATAGTCTACATTCTCTGCTAGGGATTTTGGAAATCTTGTTTGAGGTTGATTTAAAGATAAACATAATCTAATTCTTCAGAGAACTACTATATTTAAATTTTTTTATAGGTAATATGAGCAGAGATACCAGGAATGTATGATTTGTAATAGTATTATCTGAAGTTAACAAGAGTAAATATTTCAAAAGATAGTTGAACCATAATTTTTATAACTTTAAACATTTAATGGAAGTAAAAAATCAGTATAGGAAATCTAGAAAGTTAGAATTAATTAGGCTTTCCATGAAAAAATAATATTATGCTAACATGCTTCACACTATATTAAAATCGAGAACATATTAACTATTTTTAAACCCAAATTATCAAACCCATTAATTTGTTCAAAGATTCACCTTGATAGAAATATAACCTAAACTAATCTTTATATAATTTCCCCTGTATTCATATACCAACTGTTTAAACTTTTTAAGCAACTCCTATTTTTTCTACTCCTCTTCCCACTCTATTTTATTTTTTTTCTCTTTCATTGCGTTACAGTATCAGTAAGCCTCTGAAGCTTTTATAAATTGTCAGCACACTTAAAGCTTAATTTGCTTCCTGAAGATTATTGACTGTCTTATTAGCCTTTATAAGTCAACCAGAATTCTTTAAATTTAAGACTTTACAATTAAATTTTAAAGTTTTCTTGAGAAATCGACAAAAATATGCTTTTGTTTATTTAGACAATATCTCATATTTAGCAGATGAATCTTATAAACCCCTGTGCAAGGAAGGGAACTCTGGAAGAATGTAAAGTTGCTTTTCCTCCTATTTTATTATGTGCTTTTTTGGAGAGCACTTTCCAGATATGGTCAACTTAACAGTTCTACTGCAGGATTTTGTAACACCTCATTGTAGTTTACACAAAGCTCTCCCTCACATTTTTACTTGGCTCATTTGTGTATATTTCCATGCGACTTTCTTATTTCTTTTCCAGGAGGAAAAAAACAAAACAAAATAAAACAAAAACCACGCATTTGAATCCAGGCACTTTGAATCTTTGAGTTTCCTTAGAATGTCACAATGCCCCAAAGAGGCTGGAGGCAGTCATTCTCATCCCAAAGACATTCAAGCTTATTCACAAAATTGAAATGCACACCAAGCAAAGCTATTTTAGAAGTCCGGCTCTATTTTACAAGGTCTACAAAACCATTTTCAATTTTTCCATGTTTTTTTTTTCCTTTGAAGATAGATCTTTTTGTATTGAATATATCCCTACAGTGTGCCCCAGAAATAGACCTTTATCATCAATTAATCTTGGAAAGGTTCCCAAAAGAGAAAGAGAGATAATGAGAGGGAGTCAGTCCAGGTACAGAAAGAGCTGCCATTATAAGCAGAGTATTATGAAAGATTGATTTCCTTGTCTTATCCTTCTGTATCACACTTCTCTGTATGTTTTATGCATCTCTTCCACCTTGATGCTGGACTTGGCTGTGTGACCTGTTCCTGTTAGAGATCAGCAAGTACACACACGCAGGGCTTGGCAAGCATCTGTGCATTGGGTATTACCCTCTCTGAACACTATCACCACCGTGTGAAAAGTCAGCATGAAACACATGGAGAGAGGCCCTGCTGGCCGAGGCAACCAGAACCCAGCTGAGACCCCAGACATGATTGAGAAGTTGTCTTAGACCATCAGCCCGGTTGAACTCACAGATGATTGCAATTGCGTGAGTGAGCCTTGGTGCGGTGAGCAGAAGAACCTCAACAAACATTTGGAGAAATAACAAATTGTTTTAATCCACTAAGTTTTGTGTGGTTTGTTACACAGTAGTAGATAACTTACATATCTTTTTTTCTTTTCTGAAGAAGGAAAAGGGCTTTTCTCTTTCAGTACAAAGACCTACAAAAAACTAACAAAAGAAAATATAGAGCATAAGGATAAACAACATGAAGTTCTGGCAGCAGTTGGAAAAGTCAACAAATCAGGGAGGTAGGATTTGACAGGGGCTGGTTTTCAACTCCAAGATTCAGACCAGCCACCCAAGTTTGACCATATTACCTCATGATCTAGTAGCAAACAGATATCAGGAGATTCTGGAATTTCTGAGACAGACAAGCGAACAATTAAGACGGCAAACCAACAACCAACTTCTTCAGTCTCCGGCCACCAGTGAGACCACCACGAAAATAGCTGCCCCTGCATGATTTTCACAGCAGCTGTGCACAAAAATCAGATGTGGCCAAAACCCAGGATCAGCATGTAGGAGAGGACAAGTTTGGTACCTGAACAATAACACCCACAGAAGTGAGAAAAGGTAAGGCAGGAGGTGGGTGAGGTGTTTTCTTAGGCTGCATGCTTCTGATAGCTCTGATTCATTTAGTTGCCTTAAAAACAGAGCTGGGGGGGGGGGGGAGGTTAAAAAAAAAGCTGAGTTTACTTAGGTAGGAGGGAGATAATCAACCATAGACTGGTTGTTATTGGAAAAAAAAAATAAGGTGGAATTTATTCAAACAAGAACCATAGACTAGCAATAGAACAGTAAAACTTCTTTGTTGTCCTTGGATGAGTTGATTGGCTAAGAAGTAGCTAAAGAGGAACAACTGGCCCTGCAGCAGGACAGCAAGATTAATATTAGGGAAAGCAAATTCAGTTACTTATGGGTTGTCTGAGAAAACTTATCATTTCAGCTGTGGAGGACATTTGATTGCTGTCTCTGTGTAAAAAGAGGTCAGATCTTTCTTCAGCTTTTCCACCTTGGTTAACCCTCCATTTCTTGCAACATAAATCCTTGGGGGAGAACCCTGCAGTGTTCCTGCTGCCCACCGGGTTTATTTCATTTCATTTTCTTTCTTTTTTTTTTTTTTAAGATTTTATTTATTTATTCTTGAGGGACAGAGAGAGAGAGAGAGAGAGAGAGGCAGAGACACAGGCAGAGGGAGAAGCAGGCCCCACGCAGGGACCCTGATGTGGGACTTGATCCCCGGGACTCCAGGACCACGCCCCAGGCCGAAGGCACGTGCTAA